>NC_048428.1:14886924-14897053 GCF_013103735.1 Etheostoma cragini | reverse complement strand
TGCAGGCTCCGTGTTTACATGTCTTGGGTGTCTCCCAAGTCGCTGTCCAAGGTGCTTGGCAGCCTTGAGGATGTGTCCCCTGAAGGAGGATCCAATGAAGGCATAGAGGACCGGGTTAATGCAGGCGTGGGTCAGGGCCAGCCCCTCTGTCACTTGGGCAGCCTTATCCAGGCCCTTGCTGACTTCACAGTCAGTCACGAGGATGTAGATGATGTCCATTGCGCGACACAGCTTGACCACGTTGTAGGGCAGCTGAGTGAGCAGGAATACAGCCACAACAGCCAGCAGGACACGCAGGGCACGCCACTTCCGGTCTCTCTGCACCCCAGCTGCCCGGCTCAGTGCCCGTCCTACAAAGGAGTAGCACAACACCATGACCGAGAAAGGTAGCAAGAATCTAAGGGTCACCTCCATCAGCTCCAGGGCAGCCTTCGCAGATCGAGCCATGCTGTGCGGGTAGATGGCTGTACAGGCCGTCCTGTGATGAGAGTGCTTCACTGTGGAGAAGATAAGTTCAGGAAGGCCAAGAAAGCTGGCTATAGCCCACAACACCACACACACCAGAATCCACTGTTTCCTTACCCGGGGACCTGTCCCAGTCCTCCTTGATGGATTATGGGCTACAGCGTGGTAGCGATCCACACTGATACACGCCAACAGCAGCATTCCACAGCTAAAGTTGGTACTGTAGAGGAAGGAGGTGAGCTTGCAGGCTGCCGAACCCAGCCTCCAGCCATGGACGGCATCAGCTGCCCAGAAAGGCAGGGTGAAGAGAAGCAGCAGGTCCGAAATGGCGAGGTTCAGAATGCACACATCTGTCAGGGTTCGTAGTCGAAGCTTTGATGTGTACACTACCACTACCAGGGCATTCCCAGCCAGGCCCACCACCAGAGCCAGGGCATAGATGACAGGGAGGAAGATACTGGCAAAAGAGCGCACTGCCTCTTTGTCACACACACTGTGTTCATAATTGTAATCATAACTGTCATTTAAGCTGGAGTCCTCCTCTTCATAATAGAAATCTTCCATTTTTTGCTGTACAGAAAACAAAGAGTACAAATTTAGAAAAGCATTTGTCTTATTTTTTACATGGGGAGAAAAATTACTTTGTCCTCTTTAATTGCACATTTTTTTATAAAGGCTATATAATCAGTCCGTTGCATAAACATGTAATTTGTGTGTTATTTAACACAAGAGCAGAGTTCATGTGTAAACCATGAGTTGCTTTTCTTCATAAACAGGAAAAGGGAATAATGTCTTTATTCTTCATGAAAGTGGTCTTTCCTGCATGGTTTCACTAAGGGCTTAAGCCGTGTCTGTCGGAACTGTGTGTGGGCTTGAATAACCCCATTGAACACAAAGAGGACAAGAGACTCACAAAGCAACTGATTACCGTTTGAATATAGTTAGTTTGTATTCTGTTGGATACTAAGTGATCTAAGGACTAGGAATATGGCAGCATTTGGTTTACTACTCCTTTAATCACAACCCCCAGCAATAAGGAAAAAGATCAACATTCTGCATAAAGCTGTCATCTTTTTCCAAATGTTAAAGGTTGCACTGCAAACTGATGACATCTACCAAGCATTATGTAGTACAATCAATTTACAGCTTGTAAACCTTATCTGATCTGTGAACACATTGGATCCACATGTACACTGTCATTTTGCCTGTGGGAGACAAAGTCAAAAACAACAGGAAATATGTGGAGTGAGGTATGAGGATGACACACTAGTACATCCAAGGTCTCTTTCCATATTCAAATCTAGGATGTTGCTTTTACTGTTTATGGTGCTGGTTCATCAGGACTTCCCATTGTATTGAGACTTTCATCCAGAATTATTGTGCTGTTAACGTCCCCTTCCCAGATGTTCGTTCCTGACAAAGATTTCGTGTCTCCTGACGACTAGTAAACAAAGTACTGTGTGTATGTGGGTGTATATGGTGACCTTTACTGCCACTGATCAAACACAGAGCTTTCTTGCTGCTTTGAAAAATATCTAACAATTGGTGAGAAACATCACGTTCAATCAGAGTTGGAAGTACTCAGATGTTAATCTAATATATTATGTATTTTATTCAATTCTCAAAGTAAAAATAAGGAAAGTGAAATACAACTGGGACAGATTATACAATCCCTGATTGCGGACCAGGGCATTATGCATGGAATATTTTCCATCCCAGGATCATTATGGCATATCACACTTGCTGCTAAAATAACAGTGTTTTTTTAATGAAAAGTGTCTACGTTTGTTATATAATGAGTCATCATCTCCCATATGGGAGGAGCACGAGCTAAGGAAACAGATGTTCAATGGACCATTCTGAAATATTTCAAGTATTTCAGTGCTGTCAACAGCTGTTCTTCATATATTAGTGGAGCAAAACAGGTACACGTTTTTACGTTTTTACTGTAGTTATTTGGTCTCCAAAAGCTAAACAGAGATAAAAAAAATCTATTTGAATTTATAATTTAATAGTTTATATAGTAATTAAAAAAAAATACTCTTATTGTTTGTACAAGCATTACTGATATAAACAAACTTCATCAGAAACCTTTAAATCAATAATTTGTTGATAAAATGTCCGTCAGTTTTGATTGTTTTGTGTGTGTTTACAGCTGGATCACATACTGTACATTTAAGTTTTTGTATGTCAAAAAGTGAGAAAACAAAGTGGGGGTTGAAACACTAAGGAGACAAACACAAATGAGGAAATAGAAAGCAAAAGGCTAGATTTGGCTTATCTGTACCTCACTATGGTTACAAAAATGTCATAAAATATCCTGAGCAGGACTTTGACTGTTAGCCTAACACTAAATTAAAGCTTTGACTATGAAGAAAACAAGGCACAACACTGTACAATATTTTTTTGATGTAAAATGTAGTTGGCTAGTTTGACTTCAAATCAAAACAATACTAACTCAAACTAATACTAACATTTAAAGTGGCATTTCACACTCAAAAAACAAAGTGTTCAAATAGTTCTCCATATGTAATTAAAGTTGAAAACAGGTTCTTACCTTGTGTTTGTTCCTTTTTGGGGATTTCCTTTTTTAATCACACACAACGAGTTTAGTATCCTGAGGAGAAAAGTTTGAATGCACAACAGGACTGAAGTGACTGATCTCTTTGCCTCAGCCTGCCCCACTCCCTTCACTGCTGACACCCTAGGAGCACCTCTCTTCATCACGTAGCTCTGTGTGTGCGTGTGTCTCTTTAAGACTGTATGACACAGAATAAAGGGATGAACAAATATTCCTTCAGTTCTTACTGTATTTGTTTTCTGTACTTTGCAAATCACTGTACAAAGAGAAGCTGTTTTTCAAACTCGGATTAATTGTGAACTTAATCTCTCAATCTTGAAGTCACCCAGGGAGTGTCCTGGTGGCTGCCCTTTGTTTATATCTGGCAGAAAAGAAATGATAAAAGGAGCATATGAAATAGCACACCATGTAAATATAAAGTTTTGTCCCATTTACAAAGCGTATTGTTTATTGTGGTTTACTGGAATGCATCCATTATTTCATTGTTGTGGGGTGTTTTGTGTTATATCGTTTACCAACCTCGATTACATTAGCATCTATTTCAGATGCTTTTAGCACAACATTGGTATCCTGTTTTATTTTTTCTTATGAATTTTGTTTATTTCAGCTCCCTCGTGAACAGTTCACTTCAAATCTCTGTCTGTCTCTCACAGTTTATTTTTCTCTCTTGTATGTGTCTGTACATAAATACATTCCATAAAAATCAACAAACCAAAAGGATTTGGGAACACAAGCATGCTTCCAGACATTTATTAAAGGGAGACATTTCTGGCAAAGAAAAAGAAATTCATTTTTAAAGTATGTGTATGTTGACGCAAACAGTTAAGTGACATACTTAGAAGAAGACAGTTTACGGGGCTGCGACGGTTTATTGTCATTCCAGTAGTGACAAGACATGTACGGGCAGGGCTGCATGGCAACAGGGCTCACCCTGTATCATAGACCATTAGAGCTACATAAGGGTTCACAGGAAAACCCAACCTGCCCCTCGGCCAAGAGTGCTTTCTTAGCTGTGGTTTTTGGGCGGAGTTGTGTAACGTTTCGTGCTGTGTTACAGTAAAATGTAATCGCTTACGGATTGTTTAAATTTCTGCAATCAGAAACAAAGTTTATAGACTAAACATCATTCCATTTGTTAAAGTGTTCACATGCATTTATTCTCATACTGAGAATATCCAAAGATTCTTTTATGTGTCGTCTGTTGCTGTCTGGCGTCCATATGTTTTCATTTCATTACTTGTCCAGAAATATAAACAGGAAGGCAGAGCATTGGTCACCATGTCTTAGTGACTCAAGGCCACATTGGAGACTGTTAGTTTGTCTTGAAGTGGACTTCCAACCAGGGAAATTCTTAAAGATTCTGCATTTTTTTATCATCACACTGTGCACTTCAGCTATCTGATTATCAAACATTTCCCATCATCACTCCATTTTCATTGTATTTAGTTTGTGTGATACCTTGAGAAAAAAAAAATCCATATTATGTCATAAGATGTTGCCCTCTACTGTGTGTTTACAGTATTTGTGTATGTTTTTGCACCCATAAAATAAGAATTTTATCCAGCAAAGAATGGATAAGAATGTTCTTCTCAACAAACAGTTTCTTATTAGCAAGCTATATGTTAGTCATTGTGAAAGAATCCAACTTAGGAAATGTAAATCAACCTGTGGCTGTCTCAGCTGACTGTTCTCATGCCATCAATCCGTCACTAGTTTGAAAAAAAAAAAATTTGAATTTCCCTATTGATGGTTAATAATAAAGTGTTTGTTTGGCTCCATCCACGTCTGGCACTTCCCAACACACATTGTTCAGACTTTGGCAGTGGACAGTGGTTAAGGACAGTCAAACGTTTAATAAAAGTGCTTGTCCCATTGTTTGGTAAACCTCCAGACAGCAACAACACATGAATACAAATGAACCACAGCATTTATGACTGTTCCCCGCAGGTGCTGGCAATCCCCAATGCAAAGTGGCCATTGTGATGTGCCGGAGCGTTTCCCAGGATGTTAGCAGCAGGTCAGTAGAACAGTTATGCGGTGAAGAATATTGGCATGTTTATTTTCTCTTCTGGTGAGTGGGAGTATCTAAGAAAAAATACTAATCTGTACAGCCATTTAGGCTTATGATGTAATGTGTTAAACCACAGGTTGTATAATTTTAAGATTTCTCTAAGCAGAATTCTACCATTAAAATGATTCTGTGCTTGTCAGTGTACAATTGCACTTTACTACCTTTTAGAGGCAGTTTCTGCCATTAACTTCCCTCCGTGCCATTATTATAATAAAACTGACTTTGGTTAGGGTTACTGTTACTTGACACTTGTCAGTTAAACGATGTGGCAGATGTATTTGGCTCCAATGTTCATCGGTTACAAGCATTTAAAAATGTACATGGGGAAAAAAAGAAACAACCACACCCAAGATATGTGCATGCGCTTTCTCCTTGTTTTGTCAGCAGTGTAACAAGGCACACACCCAACCAAAGAAAGGGTAAAAATTTCAGCAGCAATTGGCACTTCAAAATGTATAATGTTTAGAGCAGCATGAAAAACATAGTCGAAATGGTTATTGTGGAATCATATCAGAAATAATATAAGAACATTGTGGTCAAACTAAACTGTGTCATTCTTTCTAAAGCTTTGGTGATAAACTTGTTTCTTAGGCATGGCCAACACAGTATGATCCTTGTCCCTTTGGACACACCAGGTGTACAGCGCGTCAGACCGCTCACCGTGTTTGGACAGGATGGTACAGGATAATCTCTGTCATTACATCCTCATGTACTCCAGTATATCTTCCTGTTTCCCTCAATACTAATTTCATTTTTGCATGCAACATGACAAATGAGCTTTCTAGAGCAAATTAACTAGTCCTTTTCCCTTGTTTCTGAGCTCAGATGCCATCCATGGTGGCCACTTTGAAGTGCATTTTAAAAACGTGCGAGTCCCTGCCTCCAACATTATTCTGGGTAAAAGATGTTATTAGTGTTCATTTGTGTTTCCACTTATTTAGTCATATAAAGCCAATATTATTCCTTATTATTTCTTATGTTTGGGCAATAAAGTGATTCTGCCTTCAGGAGTATGTGTGTGAGGTCACTAGGCTGTGACAATTCATAATATCTCTTCTGTTATTCCTCTGGGCAATTGCGTATGTGCGTTTATTTGTTTCCAGGAGAGGGCCGGGGATTTGAGATTGCCCAGGGTCGTCTGGGGCCAGGCAGACTGCACCACTGTATGAGGGTTGTTGGTGTGGCAGAGTTGGCACTGGAGCTGCTCTGCCAGCGGGCTACCTCCAGGCGCACATTTGGAAAGAAACTGTACGAGCATGTAAGTGAACATTGACCCCAGAGATTCCTCTAACTTTAATCTCATGGCTGTGATACTACAACATGTATTGAATTCTTTCCTGCTGGTGACACCTAGTGGAAAGAGACAGTTGAAGTAAATATGCTCTGCTTCCTGTGTTGTCTGTGTTGTGTGTAGGAAGTTGTTGCTCACTGGATAGCAGAATGCCGTCTCATGATAGAGCAGACCCGCCTGCTGACTCTACATGCTGCTCATGCCCTGGATACGCTGGGCAGCCGGGCTGCTCGCAAACAGGTAAACTGGCAATAGTGTTTCAGACATGGTAAAGTACTCTGTCCCAATGGGTTAACATTCTCCTCAACATTTTGTATGACTTACCATACTTTGACTTATTTATGGCATTTTTATGACATACTATACTATGACTTTTTATGAAGTACTGTACTGTGACTATTTCCATGACACTTTTTTATGACGTAGTATAGTATAACTTATACAACATTATTATCAAGGACTATACTATGGCAATTTTAATGACATTTTTTATGGCATAGTATACTATAACTTTTTTGACATTTTTATGACATACTATAACATTTTTTATGACTATCTATATTATAACTATACTATTTTTTGAAATGATATACTATGACTTTAAGAAATATTATGCTATCACTTTTTATCACTTTTTTGACATACTAAACTGTGACTTTTTCATCACTTTTTTCAACATACTATGACTATTTTCAACATAAACTATGAATTTTTTCATAAGTATGTCATAAAAGTGATAAAAAGTCACAGTATAGCATGTTGTAAAAAGTGATAAAAAAAGTCAGATGTTGAAAGAAGTGATAAATCATAGTATAGTATGTCGAAAATAGTAATAGTATAGCATATCAAAAAAAGTGTTGAAAAAGTCATAGTATAGTATGTTGTAAAAAGTGATAAAAAGAAATGGTTTAGTATGTTGAAAAATGTGATGAAAAAAGTCATGTTGAAAGAAGTGATAAATCATAGTATAGTATGTCGAAATAGTAATAGTATAGCATATCAATAAAGCGATAAAAAAGTCATAGAAAAGTATGTCAAAAAAGTGATAAAAGTCATAGTATAGCATGTTGTAAAAAGTGATAAAAAAAGTCATAGTATATTATGTTGTAAAAAGTGATAAAAAGAAATAGTATAGTATGTTGTAAAATGTGATAAAAAAAAAGTCATATGTTGAAAGAAGTGGTAAATCATAGTAAAGTATGTTGAAAATAGTAATAGTATAGCATATCAAAAAAGTTATTAAAAAATGATAGTATAGCATGTCAATAAAAGCGCTAAAAAAAGAAAAATCAATGGTATAATACGTCGAAAAAAACATAGTATGTTGAAAAAAGTCATAAAAAAAGTCATACAATAGTATGTCAAAAAAGTGATAAAAAGTCATAGTATAGCATGTTGTAAAAAGTGATAAAAAAAAGTCAGATGTTGAAAGAAGTGATAAATCATAGTATAGTACAGTATGTCGAAATAGTAATAGTATAGCATATCAAAAAAGTGATAAAAACTTCATAGTATAGCATGTCAATAAAAGTGCTAAAAAATATGAAAAATCAATGGTATAGTATGTAAAAAAAAAAACATAGTATAGTTAGTCATAAAAAATATTTTTGTATTTTATAAAAATGTTGAAAAAAGTCATAGTAATAGTATGTCAAAAAAGTGATAAAAAAGTCATAGTATAGCATGTTGTAAAAAGTGATAAAAAAAGTTATATTTAAAAAAAAATGATTAATCATAGTATAGTATGTCAAAATAGTAATAGTATAGCATATCAAAAAAGTGATAAAGTCATAGTATATGTTGTCATAGTATGTCAAAAAAGTGATTAAAAAAATTATAGTATAGCATGTCTATAAAAGTGCTAAAAAAAGAGGAAAAATCACTGGTATAGTATGAAAAAAACAGTATATTTAGTCAAAAAAAATGTTTTAGTATGTTATAAAAATGTCAAAAAAATTCGTAGTATGTTGAAACAAGTGATGTATAAATGTCATAGTATAGCATGTTGTAAAAAGTAATTATGTTGAACTAATATGTTAAAAGAAGTGATAAACATAGTATAGTATGGCGAAAATAGTAATAGTATAGCTTATCAAAAAAGTCATAGTATATGTTGAAAATAGTCATAGTATGTTGAAAACAGTGATGAAAAAGTCACAATATAGTATGTCAGAAAAGTGATTTAAAAAGTGATAGTATAGCATGTAAATAAAAGTGCTAAAAAAAAGAAAAAACACTGGTCATATTATGTCAAAAAAGTGATTAAAAAATGATAGTATAATACGTCAAAGAGTGATAAAAGTCATAGTATGTCATAGCCAATGAAAGTGCTAAAAAAAAAGAAAAATCACCGGTATAGTATGTTAAAAAAAAAAAAAAACGGTATAGTTAGTTGTAAAAATGTTTTAGTATGTTATAAAAATGTCAAAATAAGTAATTGTATGTTGAAAAAAGTGATGTAAAAAAGTCATAGTATAGTATGTTGAAGAAAGGGAGAAAGAGTCATAGTATAGCATGTTGAAAGAAGTGATAAAAAAAGTTATATTTTGAAAGAAGTGATTAATCATAGTATAGTATGTCGAAAATAGTAGTAGTATAGCATATCAAAAAAAGTGATAAAAAAGTCATAGTTTTACTATTACTATTTTCAACATACTATACTATAATTTATCACTTTTTACAACATGCTATACTATGAATTTTTAGCAATTTTTTTGATATGCTATACTATTATTATTTTTGACATACTATACTATGATTTATCACTTTTTTCAACATCTGACTTTTTTTTTATCACTTTTTACAACATGCTATACTATGACTTTTTATCACTTTTTTGACATGCTACACTATGAACTTTTTTATTGCTTTTTTCAACATACTATGGTTTTTGTCGACATACTATACTAGTGATTTGTCTTTTTTTGCACTTTTATTGACATGCTATACTATCATTTTTTAATCACTTTTTTGATATGCTATACTATTACTATTTTCAACATACTTTACTATGATTTACCACTTCTTTCAACATATGATTTTTTTATCACATTTTACAACATACTGTACTATTTCTTTTCTTAACACTTTTTACAACATACTATACTATGACTTTTTTTATTACTTTTTACAACATGCTATACTATGACTTTTATCACTTTTTCGACATACTATACTGTGACTTTTTTATCACTTTTTGATATGCTATACTATTACTATTTTGACATGCTATACTATGATTAATCACTTCTTTCAACATGACTTTTTTATCACATTTTACAACATACTAAACTATTTCTTTTTATCACTTTTTACAACATACTATACTATGACTTTTTTTATCACTTTTTACAACATACTATACTATGACTTTTTATCACTTTTTTTACATACTATACTATGACTTTTTTATCACTTTTTTTGATATGCTATACTATTACTATTTCGACATACTATACTATGATTTATCACTTCTTTCAACGTTTGACTTTTTTTATCACTTTTTTGACATACTATACTATTACTTTTTTATCGATTTTTTGATATGCTATACTATTACTATTTCAACATACTATACTATAATTAATCACTTCTTTCAACATCTGACTTTTTTATCACTTTTTACAACATGCTATACTATTACTTTTTTATCACTTTTTTGATATGCTATACTATTACTATTTCGACATGCTATACTATGACTTTTTAGCACTTTTTTGAC
>NC_048428.1:14839218-14886824 GCF_013103735.1 Etheostoma cragini | reverse complement strand
TCGACATACTATACTATGATTTATCACTTCTTTCAACATGACTTTTATTATCACATTTTACAACATACTAAACTATTTATTTTTATCACTTTTTACAACATGCTATACTATGACTTTTTATCACTTTTTTGACATACTTTTCTATGACTTTTTTATCACTTTTTTGATATGCTATACTATTACTATTTCGACATGCTATACTATGATTAATCACTTCTTTCAACATCTTTTTTTATTACTTTTTACAACATGCTATACTATGACTTTTTAGCACTTTTTTGACATAACATACTATGACTTTTTTAGTACTTTTTTTGATACGCTATACATTCCTATTTTTGACATACTATACTATGATTTATCACTTTTTTGATATGCTATACTATTACTATTTCGACATGCTATATTCTGACTTTTTAGCACTTTTTTGACATACTATACTGTGACTTTTTTATCACTTTTTGATATGCTATACTATTACTATTTTGACATGCTATACTATGATTAATCACTTCTTTCAACATGCTATACTATATCTTTTTTTTACATACTATACTATGACTTTTTTATCGATTTTTTGATATGCTATACTATAACTATTTCGACATGCTATACTATGAGTAATCACTTCTTTCAACATCTTTTTTTATCACTTTTTACAACATGCTATACTATTACTTTTTAGATCTTTTTTGACATACTATACTATGACTTTTTTGAGATGCTATACTATTACTATTTCGACATACTATACTATAATTAATCACTTCTTTCAACATCTGACTTTATATCACTTTTTACAACATGCTATACTATTACTTTTTAGACATACTATACTGTCCAACTGTACTATAAATGTCTTTTTTAGCACTTTTTTTGATATGCTATACATTCCTATTTTCAACATACTATGCTATGATTTATCACTTTTTTGATATGCTATACTATTACTATTTCAACATGCTATACTATGACTTTTTATCACTTTTTTGACATACTTTTCTATGACTTTTTTATCACTTTTTTGACATACTATACTATGACTTTTTTATCACTTTTTTTAATATGCTATACTAATACTATTTTCGACATACTATACTATGATTTATCACTTTTTTCAACATCTGACTTTTTTAATCACTTTTTACAACATACTATACTATGACTTTTTATCACTTTTTTGATATGCTATACTATTTTCAACATACTATAATATGATTTATCACTTTTTTCAACATTGACTTTTTTTTATCACTTTTTTGATATGCTATACTATTACGACATGCTATACTATGATCAATCACTTCTTTCAACATGCTATACTATCACTTTTTAATCACTTTTCTGACATACTATGCTGTGACTGTTTCATCACTGTTTTCAACATACTATTACTATTTTCAACATACTATACTATGATTTATCACTTTTTTAAGACCGTTTTTTTTTTTACATACTATACCAGTGATTTTTCTTCTTTATTTTTTAAATCATTTTTATTGACATGCTATACTATGACTTTTATCACTTTTTTGAACATGACTTTTTTTTGTCACTTTTTACAACATACCATACTATGACTTTTTCTATGCCATACTACATTGACATTTGCCGCGATCATGCTACCTGAAATTACTGGTAAAAAGTGACTAAAGGTCTTAAAAGGTACATTTTGTGTTTTTGGTTCGTAGATTGCTATGATTAAGGTGGCAGCAGCCAGAATGGCGTGTAAGGTGGTGGACTGCGCTATACAGGTTTATGGAGGTGCAGGGGTGTCTGGAGACGTCCCACTAGCACAGTTGTAAGTTTTCTTTTATTCTCCTACACATGACCTACACAATTTTCTTCCTGACGCCAGCATTACATTCTTCCTCAGATATTCATATGTGCGGACTCTACGCATTGCTGATGGACCAGATGAGGTGCACCTCTCCTCCATTGCTCATTTCGAACTGAGGGATCAACTAAAGAAGGCACAAGCCAAGCTGTAAACTGATGGCACATGGCCACAGCTGTACTGCTTTTCCAGTTTCCATTTACTATCTGCCTGAAAGAAAGCTGATTTTGATCAACTTTGTGAAAATTCTAATTAAATAACCTAAAAGAATAAATGATTAATACACATTTGTATTAACCTTTCTACAACACACTTTGGTCAAACACTTTTTGGTAGCTTGAGGGGTTATATTAACATCCCGACATCTTGGGTTCAATTCCAGCCTTGTGACCTTTATGGCATGTCATACCCTCTTTATTTCTACACTGTCAAAGAACAAATTGCAACAACAAAAAGACAGTTTATTAGGAATTCTTTTAATGTGAACTACAAAAACAGAAAATGACAGCATGAATAGGACTATTGTCATCACACTCTGTACGGGTGTGGTCTACCACATGGATGAATTCCATTGGGAGGACATGGGGAATCAGGACACACAAGCACATTATTTTTTTGTACAATATAAAACAGCAATGGCTCCATCCATTTTGATACACCAGATGACAACCCATGCAACACCCAACTCCTCATCGTCTATACATTAACATCTGAGCCGAGATTTTCGGCTGCCATATCATTCAGTCAATCTTTTATACAACAGGAAAGGCTGGTTTGGAGGTTGAAAGAAAATGTGCGTCAGTGTTTGCTCTTCTTTGATTTTTTGTGAGACCGATGGGGCGACCTTGATTTGGAGCGGGACTTCTTGGCTGATTTCTTGGGCGTCTTGGAACGCGACCTCCTGGATCGTTTGGGTGTGCGAGGTGAGGGTGATCTAGAGGGACAAACAGGACCTTTTTTCAATTACAGCTAAAAGTTTCAACTCTTCTAATCCCACTACAATTAATAAAATGGTGGTTGCAGGTAAAACCTATAGTTTAATGACATTAGGAGAAGCACTGAACTGGTCTTACCTCTTGGAGGACTTTTTGTTGCTGGATCGCGGGGAGTCTTTATGGATGGAGCGGGAAGATGTGTCTTTAGAGTATGAGCGGTCGGAGCGTTCGGATCTTTCTGACCTCTCTGAGCGGGGTGAGGTTGACCGGCCCCGTCTGCTGCTTGTCCGCGTTGGGCTTGGTGACCCACTGTGACGCCGTTTCCTATCAGCCAGAGAGGACAAATATCGGTCAGAAATTAATCATACCCCGTGTTTTACAAACTATACAAATATACTTAACTGAGTGATGACACAACAGGAGCCTGCCAACTGGTTATCTCACCTCTCTTTCCTGGTTGGTGTGTCCTCCTTCTCTTTTTCTTTCTTCAAGTCTTTCAACCGTGCTTCAGCTTTCTCTTTTTCTTTCTTCTCCCTCTCTCTCTCCCGTTCAAGTTTCTCCTTTTCTTTTTCCTACAATAAGGGAACAATAAATGACCCAACAATAAATTTAAATCCCTGTATTTGATATCATCTATAGTAAAATGTGCAGTTTAACTCTGTACCTTTTGTAGTAGTTTGTCCCTGTAGTGCTCCACTTGCTCCTGAATACTCTGCCCAGGCTTCTTGGGCCTTTTCCCAGACTCGAGCTCATCCTGGAACTTCATGACTTTAACCTGGGTGAACAATGCAATAAAAAAGGATTGGATTTCATTTGCATACAAAACACCACAAACATAAAAGGCTGGTCATGTAGTAGGTCTGGGCAATATATATTTATATATGAAGCTACATAGCTTGGTATGACAATAACACCAACACCTAGAAGTATCTACATTATTTATGATTATTTATCAAATCATTGTTTTAAGATTTTGTGAAAGCATCAAGGCTGCAATATTAACATTGATGAATTGGGTAAAAAAAAAAAAAAAATTCATATCTGATTTTTTTCCAATATTGCCCAGCTCTATTATATAGTTTTGGGATTTGGATAAAGTACCTCTATCTCTCTGAGCTTTGTGCGTTTCTCTTCATTCATTTCAGACATTTTGGCCTTTATGTCAGACTCATCTCTGATGGGGTTGGAGTAGCTCTGATTATCATCTGAGCGAGGGCTCCTGTCATCATCGCTGTCCTCCTCATTCCTTCAGAGTTGGAAACAGTTCATTAAAGAAAGGTCAACGGTGCACCAATATAGTCACAGAACAGTTCATTATCCTGAAACTATAGCACACACAATACTCACTTTTTTGTTTCTTCTGGCGGTTCAAATATCTCCCATTTTGAAGTTGTCACAGCTAAGGAGCAAACAAAAGACAGCGTAAATGCAACTAAGAATGCACACAACCAAACTTGTGACAAACATAACGTACATACTGAAGTCAAAACTGTTGACAAGGTAAAAGGTAGACATTTGACGGCACTTAAAAAAGGTCTCACCTTGAGCTTCCAACTCAGACTCATCCACCGCTTCCCATTTCGAGGGTGCTACCTTGAAGGCAGACTCCTTGGACGGATCCACTACAAAAACAGCAAGAAATTGAAACACAGTACAAAAGCTGCATACTGTAGAATATTTGGAATGAGATCATCAATAACACCCATGTTAGTCTCTGCACAACTTACAGGGTATTCCATCTATGTCTTCTTCCATGGGCTTGATAGGAACACCATCTAAGTCATCCAGGGGGGCTCCGTCAATAGGAGCCCCATCAATGGGCCCCGCGTCAATCGGCACCCCGTCCACATCCTCCAGCAGAGTGCTATCCACATACTCCACTATTGGAGCCCCATCAATGTCCTCTGCTGGCTCAGCCTGGGCCAAAGACAGCACCAAAATAAAAATCAAGCTGGGAATGCAGAATTTAATTTGCTGCCCTCCGGTTCCCGTTTCAGTCCAACACCAGCCAAAACTAATAGGTACAAATTCTCCTTCGTCCCCTCTGCCATCTCTCTGCTTAACTCTGGAAAGACTAGGTAACGTCGGCACATAAGGCACTTCAACTATTAATGTTGTGGCATTTATTTTACCCATTTGGTTTGATACTGTATTTTAATTGATGTTGTCGTTTTTGTTGTCATGTAGTGTGTGTCAATTTCTTGCTACTGCACCAAAATGAATCGCCCCTCTGGGACAAATAAAGGTTTTGAACTTGACTTGGACACTAGTAACTCATGGGATAGATTTGGAAAGCCAGAAATGTAATAAAGTAGAATTAAAAGTAGAAGGAAAGGTTATTACAAAAGTATTGTTTTATCATTTACCTCAACAATAACGACAGGGGTTTCCTTCTCTGCAGAGAGATTAACTAGACCCAGGAAGATGTTCTGCAGCTTGATAAGAAAGGGGTCTGGGTACACAGCCCAGTCCTCCCATGCCCGGAAGCATGCCATGACTCGTTGCTGCAACAAAGAAAAGAAGACAGGGGTGGTTGAGTGACACGCTGACGGTGACAAAATGATTTGTGTAAATTATTAGTTTACTTAACCAGGTTTGGACATTAGGTACCTTAAAGTTCTCACTCTGAAGGTGGCCCTGAATCGCTTTGTATGTTGCGTTGAGGTCTGCGAAAATCTGGCAGAGCTTTGTTTCAAAACTGTTGAAAGGAGGGGACGATCAATAATGTGAATGGTAAACAAAAGTAGGTGACTTAGGTTTTTTCAATTTTAAATTGACAGTTCTGTGTAATGTAGTCAGAGAGGAAATGTACACAACTCACTATTTTCTGTAGTAAGATGCATTGGATACTTTGGCAGAAGAGTTGTACAGCACATCAGAAACTAGATATAACCGTGCAATCTGAAATGTAAATGAGAAAATGTTCATTCTTTTTATACATTTTCCCCAGAATGAGGACCATTCATTGGTCCTTTTCAGTGCTTTAGCTTGCCTTTTTGGGTAGGGGGGTTTTAAGGATGGACAGAGACTCGGTGACACACTCCACAATCTCTTCAGCTGCTTCGGCATGGCTGAGACAAAACAACATGGCTTCTGCTACGTCTCCCCTCCTGGGAGTCAAAGCACGCAGCATCTCCTCTAGTTTGTCCCGCTCTCTGCAGGAATAAAGGGCAATTAAGCGTGAATCGAACTAACTGCACGTTCATCTACAGCAGGCCAATTTAATACATTTATAGATCATAAGATGATACAGTTTTAGACTACATTTTAAACAGAATATAAGCCAAGATTATTAAAGGAAATGGTCTTACTCTTCTTTCAGACAGCCTTTCTTGCCGCCCTCCTCCTCTTCCTCCTCTTCCTCGCCATCATCATAAGGCCCATGGAGGTATGGATTAAGAGGAGGTGGACGCCACAAGGAGCCATTTTTAAACATCCGAAAGTCCTCTGTTTTCCATTTGACTGGTGCTTCACCCTGAGCAAGTGATTTACAGTCAATATCAAAACTGCTGGACTGTGATCCCAAAACATTCTATTCTTTTCCTAAATGTCGGATGAATACCAATTAAATTTTGTGGTGCACTCAAGCAATTTGTTAAACATAGAAATCAAACCTGTAGTATGGAGTACAGCTTCCACCTGTAGTATACATGTGCTGGGCTTTGGTTCTCAAAAAGAAACCTGAAAGAAAAATCATAAACATGAGCATATTATATATATATATATATATATATCATAACTTTTTAAAAACTACTAACATTATAAAACGGGATAGATAACTGATGCGCAGTTGCACTGACCTGTACATGGGATTGTTGATTTCTCGGTTCATGATCATGGCTTCAAACATTGGGCCTTCACGCACCACAAACTCGATCATTCGGTGGATGAGAGAGAGCAAATTCCTACAAGAAAAACACAGTTAAAACAAACGGATTCAGACTGGCCTGAGTCTTGACCACTACAATAAGCCTGTCTGCTGTAATTTATGCTTGGTGGTTTGACACTCAGAACAGTTGTCTCTTGACAGACATGATGCACTATTGACGAAACAAATGTTGCAGGGTATAACTGCAGATGTCACATGCAATAGGCTGCAACTGCATATTGCACTGCCATGCTCATGATTGCTTTAATGCACCTGGCAGAAGATGTCACTTAAATCCAAAATATACAATCATTTCTATTTATTATTATTTACAGGGAAGAATCAAGTTAGAAGCATCTTAAAAGAGAGACAACTGTCAAGCAGTGTTACGTGACCAGGCATAAATTAAATGTAACTGTGATTATGCCTCTGAGCCTATGTATAACATCACTGCATAATGGTTGCCAAAAATCAAAACATTTACAGTGAAAAAAACTTTCATGTAAATCAAGAATAACTTTTAAAAAAACAATACAATTCTTCTCTTTTTTTAAGTCATCAAGTTCATGCCGGTTTTCTTTAAGGCTATAGTGCAACAGGTTTTACGTTACATTGCACTGCCTGGACCCTTTCTTTGAAATCTTTGTCGATTCAATTTTGAGGAAAAAAAATGGGCACAAAGTAAAGCTAAAGAACTTGGGAAAGTAGAAGAGAGTCATTAACAAGACACTGAATTAACTGAAAAGTCTGTCAATACAGTGCCTTTCATTTCCCACTCATGTCCTGACTAATGTAAAGTGAGGAAGAACCAAAGCAGTACAGGATTGTTGGCCTAAATAGGCTAAATATGTTATCTGCTGGTGGAGTTTGTAATGCCTGAATACAGTGCAAATGCGATCACTTAAGTTCTCCTGTGACAATTTTGGGGGGGGGGGGGGGGATACATGGTGCAGGCTGCATACAATTAGCCTAAAGTGGCCAACAAGATAAAGGATGTCTTTCATTTGACAACACAGATCACATTTACTTGTATTGGAGCCGATCGTACCAATGGCGGGGTAAAATTCAGTATACTTTCCCAATCCATCCCATGATGCTTTTCAGGTCCCTCGCTGCTGCAGACAGCTCAACTTGTGCTGCTCACCAAGGCCAATGTCAAAGGTCATTTATAGACTAATACTGGCAGGTTTGGATTTGTTGGCAGGGGCCAGATTTAGTGAGCTCCCGATAGAGTGACAGAGGCCAAAGGGGTAGACGGTCTGAGTGAGCAATGGTCAGAGAGCAGGATTTCACAACTACAGAACTAGAATTAGCAGATGTGGCAGAGTGACATGTCACTAAAGTTGAAAAACACAATTAAATGATGTATGGAGTGCAACTGTGATGGATTAAAGTCATGATGTTTGGTTCTAAACAGCATATTAAATAAGCACTATAATGTTGGTTTGCTACATATTTTAAAAGAAACATGAGTGATGATGGAGTGTGAAAGAGCAAGTTCCAAAACAGCCTCGTTGATCAGTATTATTCTATCTACTGATATGAAGACATTGTACAATAGCCTCAACCATTGCTCACCCATACTGACCAGCCCCCTGTAGCATGCAGTGATCAACCGATCAAACTTTAGCTTCATTATGGGATGTTTTTTCTATGTTTGTACACCAATTTAAAAAAAGAAAAACATGTACCTTTCTGTTGGGATAACCACTTTGACTATGGCTTGCGACAGAGTCTGTATATGAAGTCACATCAGATAATAAACATAGAATGTGAGTATTGTTAAAAAGGCAACAGGTGAAAAATATAAAAAATGCATTTTAAAGACAACAACTTTCCTTTACTGCTGTCAGTTTTACTAAAGGCCAATCACCCATGACATTGTCTTCATTAACTTAATAACATTTTCCACACGCTAACATTTCATTATACCCACACTTTGATATACAGTGCAAGACTAGTTTAATTCAGCAAGAAAAAAGCTATCACAAAACTGGATTAAAGCTTGTACTGATTGCTCATAATAAAGGCTAACATTGTACCAGCTGAATTTACAAAACACTGCCATAACCCATGAGAAAACCCTAGGCTGACATGCTGAGTTACCTTCTCAAACTCCTCTTTGTTTTTAGGTGGCGGTAGCATGGGAGCATTGGGGTTCTTTAGCCTCTCCCGGGGCTGTGCGTTGAAGGGTAGGCCAGAGGGAGGCGGTGGGAGTGTGTGCTCCATCATGGAAGGAGGGATGTAGATGGGATGGGGTGGAATGGGCACGCCTTTGCCCCATCCTAATTTCATCTCAAATTTCATTATCATCTTTCCTGTAACAGAGGTGAAAAATATTTACAATGGCTGGAAAGAAATATGTAATTTATTTTATTCATGTTTAAAAAATACTGCTTTGTACCATTTAGGTTCTTAAGCGCTCGCTCAGCATCCCTCCTGTTCATGAAAGCCACAAAGCCACAGTTCCTCTCCCGAGCCCTCTCTTCGTCTGTCCTCGGCCACATGATCTTCACACTGGCCAACGGGCCATAGCGGCCAAACTCCTGACACAGCATTTCCTCATTCATCTAAAAAGATACCAATGGAAAACATAGATAATGGTCTTACTTCATTCAACACATTGGGTAAATATCTGCCCAACATAACCACTTTAAATTAAGGGCATAAGTAACACATTTCTTTTTTTGTATTTAGATTCCGACTCAACTTGTAACAAAGCAACACACTCAAATCAAGCCGTCCTCACAGCAAAGCTATGTCATCCTGTCTCTTCTCTACATTACAAATGTTTCGAAAGAAATTCACCTGTGGATTGATGTTGCCGAGATACAAGTTAGTGGTGGATGGGTCTCCAACATCATGGGAACCTGGCGCACAATCATCCAAAACTGCGGAGACAGAAAAAAAGAGAAGGATTTCCTACCGCCGTCTGACAGACCAACATATTTTCTTAGCAAGATGAAGATATTCACGGCCACCATATTAAGTCAAAATTACCACTGGACGGACGGTTTCTTCTTGAAGAACCATCCGCTAAAAGAAGCAGAAACGCAGTATAAATTTTGTTTCAGGGCAAAAGTGGACAAAGGGGGGTGAGTGGAGCAAGGCATGAAGGACGGCGCCATTTCAGGCCAAGTTAGTACATGGAACACAGTCAAGCAGCCTAAAGACACTTACATGAGCGTCTTCCATCTGTGCCCGCGAGAGGTTCGAAACGACTAACACGTCCTTTCAGCTTGTGTCTTTCATCCCTTTCCTCCTGTATTCTACAGGAAACACCATGAAGTACAATTACATACACGTATGTTCAAATCATTACAACGTTTGCACTTTCATAAGCGCACCATTCAACACCATAACACCTGAGAAACACTAGTTTCACAGATTTGTGATGAAGCTTACTGTTTAAGTTCTTCTTTGAAGAGCTCCAAGTTGCTCTTCTTCTTTTCCTTTTCAGTAGTTTTTTTCACAGGCTGAAAAACACATTTGGAAATGATATCAACACAGTCAAAGATTTAAAGCATAATTTACAACGGCAGTAACAAGAAAGGCTACTTGTTGACTGTGACAATACTTACATGTCTTTTGTCTATTGGTAAAAACTGAGCTGGGGTTTCCAAAGGCAAGAAGCTTTTTGGGGTTTGGGTCTCAAAACGTGACTTGGGCTTGTACAATTTTCCTTTCTTCTCATCAGCAGCTGCCTCCTCTGAAAAGGTGAAAGAAAATGTCTTTGCTTTAAATTCCGCTATATTACATCAGCATTTCACTTTTTCAAGTCGTGGATGGTGGATGTTGTGAACTGTGCTTGTGCCCTAACATTTTATTCAATTAATTTGGGAAATACAAGAAATGTTGTACCTTTTGTGGCATTTGCAATACCACCACGGACAAAGGCTTTGACTTTGCCATCACCTCCTCCTTCAAAAGCAGCAAGAAACTCCTCATAAATCTCTGCTGCTGCCCGCTCATCCTCCTGAACATAGAAGCCATGGTCAATGTAAATAAATACATAGATCAACTTACAGAGAACCATCTTTACACAATGTGTACCCAGATACCACAGATAAAATAGACAATATTCTCTAAAAAGGAAGCCAATACTTACTTTTTTCTTTATTTCATCTTGTTCCTTCTTGCTTAAGGTCCTCTTTGCCACTGCCATTTTGCCAATGCTGAAAGACTTCAGTTTGCTCTCAAGCAGCGCCTGTTAATGTAAACAAGGCCTGGTTGACTGACTGGCTTTAACAGGTATGTCATAGTCTCTCAATACAACTCTAAATGTGGGTGCATATAACATTTTAATCAATCAAAGTTTAGTTGTGTAGCACATTTCATACATCAATTTACACTAAGGAAACACCAGATGCAGGTTTAGTAATAGATAAAAACTACAACTTGGTATTTACCAATATACACCAAGAAGTAAAACAGCCTGAAATGCATAGATAAATCAACAATTACATAAACACAGCTTAGTTTAAAAGTATCAACATTCTCTGCTACCCTCATATCCATGCCATCACACGGATCACGTTACTGCACCAAGTAAGCATTGATTATTATTATTATTATTATTATTATTATTCAGATGATCTCTAAAGCGTGACAGCAATCATGTTGACATGAAGATTAAGCGGGATCCATGGCCGTAACACGCAACTCGCACTATACTGTTAGCTAAGTGTCCATTCGTAGTTTGCAATCATTGCCTAAACCCTTGATTGTCATACTGTAAATTGAATTTACTGCATACTTTCTACGTAACGTTAGTTGCAAACGAACATCAGGAAGTGGCGACAACTTTAAATTAGCCACAGGCCTAACAAGCAGGCATCTGCTGCAGCACCACCGACTGAATGACTGTTACAAGGAGCTAGCTAAGGCTTAAATATTGTTAGGCCCGAGTTCCAAAATATTACCTCTACTATTACTAAATTCAAACATATCAACTACATTTTGTCCTGAAGACTATGTCCGTATCAGCTGGCTTGCGAACACTAATTCCTTCTGGGCCAACTGCCCGGACTAGTCCTCCTTGTGGTAACGTTAGCTAAATCGCTTAGTTTAGCTTAGCTAAATTAGCCAGTGTGGCCAAAGGGTAACGTTAGCTTTAGCGTGTTGGTAGCTACCTAGCTAACCCCGTTGCGCACACTCGCAACTCTAGTCTCTTGCAGGCTATACATATGTAAATAGACAACGTTGTTATTACATAATATTATTTACAATGTTTTCATAACAATAGATAAGACATAGCTAATGCATGTACAAACAATAAATTCACCTTAGCGCTAGCTTTTTGAGAGCCACCAGGCGTTCGGTCCGCCATCTTTTGTTGAACTAAAATAAAATCGATCATCGATTAGAAGATAGCGGCAAACGTGCAATCCAGGCTACACAATCAATCCCCGAACTAGTGATGGCTTACTGCCACTCTTGGTGATCATAACATGAACAAAACAAAAATCGCAACTAGAGCCGTGTAGTTTTTATTTGGGGTAATGTTATATCATTAGTTACTGCGTTTAAGTTATGGTTTTAAATTATTCCTGCTGTTTGTTTTGTTCGGTTGGCTTGTAACGAATTGTCGTATATGTATTTTTTTAGTCTTGAGGCTACATATTTTTTTGTTTTTGTGTATTTGTTTGTTTTTGTTATGTTTTTATCTGTGCTGTTTTAACTTTATCTGTGAAGCACTTTGGACTGCATGCTTGCATGAAAAGGGATATACGCCTACAAATAAAAGTGAGTAGGCCTATATGAAAATCGCAATAATTTTAGGAGACAAAATGTCACATATTGGCTAGGTATTTGTAGCTTTTCATAGGCAAATGTGCATAATGCAAAATCAATTTGTATTGGCAGATACGTATAGAATTGATAGTAACGGTGAATTTGCGCTAATAAAATGTGTACCTATAGCTGGAACGTGTTTAGTCCAGCAGGTGGTGCTCTCGCGCACATTGTGTTTCTCTCATTCTATCTCTATCAAGTCTACCTTCTACGTTAGGCTACCTGTGCATATTTCTGACAACGCACTACCTTAGGCGATCTCAAACAGCTAAGGATGTTTTAGCTAGTGTGAAACCTGGGAATGCACATTCCTATTCGAGAACAGGCCACAGTCCTATCACTCCACATCTGGGCCCCTATCCATGTTTTCGCACATTGCAGTCACTGAGTGGTAGCCTATTAATCAAGTCTCATATGTAGGCTGGTCCATACCAACCATTCATGTATTTCTGGAGTCAAGTCAATTCATGCCATCTCCTTCAAGGTTTTTTTTACGCCAGTTTTCGTATGAAAACCCCCCTAGTGCGTCTTTAATGTTTTTTTTTCTTCTTTTTTTTCTTTTTAAAGCAGCAGTCTATGCTTCGTCCCTCCTTCCAGACAGAACAAATACTATATTCATCTGCTACGGCTTACTGAAACTCCCTGCATGAACTCCTGGTTACTGTACTCCACCGTTTGAGCTGCAGAACACAATGCCATTCATGCCACGGGGCGAAAACCTGCGAAGCGCCTGCTGCCTTAACGCAGCGATGAGGAGAACATGCAGTGTGTTTTGCGCATGGAGTCTACTGTTCTTAACAGAGGTCTGTGCGCAGTCTCAGCGGAGGTACACCTTTATTTACCATTTTTCATCAATTGATTCGAAATCTTTATGAGTCAGCAATCTCATGCGTGTGAAGAAGCAGCGTCAGTGGACTGGAGTTTATTTAGAGGAATATTCTGCAGTCCGGAGTGCCTCCTGTCAAGACTTATGGCGCATTGAATAAAATCTTATCTGTGTTATATCAACCGCAGGCTGTCCTTAACATATAGCCTATATAATGTTTATTGTTTTACCACATCCTCATTTGATATCTTGAGAATAGAAAACATTCTTTCTCCCCTTTAGACCAACATTCACATGCGGCGGAAACATTACAGGAGATTCTGGAGTAATCGGGAGCCAGGGGTACCCAGGAGTTTACCCTCCAAATACTAAATGTGTGTGGAGGATAACAGTAAGTCCAATTTCATATTCACGTTTTGCTTTCTTAACATAGCTTAGCATAATAATAATGATCAAATTGATGACATCAAGTCAATTAAAAACACATCAAACAGCTGCACAATAGTATGATTCACTAACCCCTAATTTCCTTACAATACTTCATCACAGCCAGTTTAAGGCAGTTTTCCTGACTGGCTCCTTTACATTAGGCTACTGCCCATTTAAACAATCAAAGTTAGAGTGTGGCTGGGCCAAGTTGCATTTTGCCTGCTCTACATAAGTCAGGCGTACTGATAAACATGTTGTTGGTATGCCTATCTGCAATCACATGTGGAGAAGATTGTTTTACTGTACACCATTGAAGCCAACATTCATGGGAGGTGTGTACCTATTGTGACATTTTTTTGCTCTCAGCAATAATTGTGATTATGTCAAACCCTTAATGCCTGCTGTAAATTCCCACGTAGGTCCCTGAGGGAAAGGTCGTGGTCCTGTCATTCCGCTTTATTGACTTGGAGAGCGACAACCTGTGTCGCTATGACTATGTGGATGTTTACAGTGGCCATATTAGTGTGCAAAGACTTGGTCGCTTCTGTGGGACGTTCAAGCCAGGAGCCCTGGTATCTACGGGCAACAAGATGCTCTTGCAGATGGTATCTGATGCCAACACCGCTGGGAGTGGCTTCCTGGCTGTTTTCTCTGCTGCCCACCCACATGAGAGAGGTAGGCAAACCTGGGAAAAAAGAAGCTATAAGGATAGTTTTGGTATGCTGGCTCTCAATTTTGCTGTCTTACATATAGGTGAGAGGGCTGCTAGGGTAGCAGCTCTGTAGAGAATGTCTACACACACATGTAGTACAGAGACATTGAGACTGTGTCTTAGCCATGACTTCACCCCATAAAGGAATCTGATACTGGCCCGGCAGTGCGTCTGTGTTGGCACAGGGTCAGTCTTTTAAAAGCACATTAACAAGGCTGTATAACACAAGTGGCTTCAGTGAGGTCATTGCGTGGTACCACAATACCCAGACATACAGAAAAAATAACCTTCTCAATAGAATTAAGCTTTTGCATAACACTTTCCAGGCGTGCATACACACAGTAAAACAGCAGGAGGTATAATTTGTCTATTGCTCAGTAAAAACAATGACCTTTGGGGGTTTCAGCTATCTGAAACAAGGCTATGTATGGGTTTAAGTTTCCAGCATGTGGACAAAAAGGGAGGAATATCTTAACACTTCTCGCAGAAGGATGTAGAATTTCTCACTGACATTTCATGAAGTACTTTGGTAGAAGGCACAGGTCAGAAGTACATTTTAGAGTTGAAGGAGCCACTTCCTCTCTGCAGGGTTCCAAAGTCACGTCTTCTGTTTCTGTGGAATTTTAATGGCGGGTTCTCTGTACGCAAGGAGCTGAAAACTGCAATGGACAATGTCTATTAACCTGCCTGCCTGGCTCTTACACAATGGATGCTGGCAGATAGACTGTTGTCATACAGTCTCTGAGCATTGTCAAAACTGTACAGCACAATGTTTGTTAAGTGTCTATTCTTGTAACTCTACTAAATTGTACTTCTTCTTTCAACATGCTGGAAAGAAAACATCAGTCTAAGTGTATGTTACAAAGAAAACATATCTTTGAGGGATTCAGTTCTTTGTCTGTGTGGTTATTGAACTGATGTTTCTCAGATGCTTGAGGACATTGGAAGCCTGCTGTCTTTTTTTAAACTGTTCACTGCACAGGACTAATGAGTGACTTGCTTTAGAGGGTACACATAATGACAAAGAGGGCAATGAGAGCAACTATTACAGTAGTGGTTAATTGCAGGATCATATAATGTGCATGTCGTTCCTGCATCCTAAAATGATGATGAATAAGGAACAGGAATTCTATTTTGCAGATTCCTTATGGCTACCTAAGATTAACTTTGGTCATCACTCTTCAGGTGAACAGTACTGTGGGGGCAGATTGGACAAGCCCTCTGGGACTTTTAAAACTCCCAACTGGCCTGAGAAGGACTACCCAGCTGGTGTCACCTGCTCCTGGCACATAGTGGCACCAAAGAACCAGGTCAGAGAGGTCAAAATGAATTCATCTTAATGTTTCTTAATAAAAGTAGGTATTACATGTAAAGTTTTGATAGCAAAGTCTTAAAGGAATAAAGATTTAGGCAAATTGGTCTGTTGAACCGCTACTGCATATGTGAAATAAAAAAAGCCTTTTGTGACTCAAGCATAACACCCCCTGCATTGTGGGTAATGTACGTTTTGACAAGGAAGAAGAAAGTTTGGCATAAAAAAAGATGGTTTCTCTAGTTCAGCTGCATTGATTGTTATCCTTCTTCATTCAAGCTGTCCTTCATGACTCTAATGCCATTACAGCAGTGGAATGCTAAATTGGTGGAGTACTCTTTTAAGAGGGCTCAATGTGTAATGGGTGTGGAACAACCTACCCTGCTAGCCCTATTGCAAGCTTTGCTTGATGAAAGATATTCTTTGTGGTTTGTCTATGGCTGCAGATTATTGAAGTCAAGTTTGAAAAGTTTGATGTGGAAAGGGATAACTACTGCCGCTACGACCATGTTTCCATTTTCAACGGTGCAGAAATCAACGACGCCAAGAGAATTGGCAAATACTGTGGAGACAGCCCCCCAGCGTAGGTGATTTTGATTTTATTTATAGTAAAAACATCCATCCTATGAATTCCTCTCAGTTTACACTCAGTCTGAGGTTTTTTTTGCAGGCCGGTGTTCTCAGACGGGAACCAGCTCCTCATCCAGTTCCTGTCAGATCTAAGTCTAACCGCAGATGGCTTCATTGGACATTACAAGTTCAGACCAAAGAAATTCCCCACCACCACGATACCACCCACCACTACCACGCAGCCGGTCACCACCAGGCCCATACGTAGGTAGCAACTCTTATCCAATAAAAACCTCTAGAGGTCTTCTAACATCTGCATATTGTTGATGTACTAGGAGATGTACTGGCTTTGTACTACTGGATTCAACATGTGTCGTTTATCTTTAAATTTAAACACGAGGGACATCTGCAATCTGCTTCTGATAGCAGATCTGGGCAAGAAAAGAACTCAGTGATGTGTACTGCTTGAGTCATCTTTACACTGCTTTTGTTTAAGAGTTATGAATCACAACTGCTTTACAGTACAAATGAATAAATAGCTAACATAATTACAAATACTTTTTCTTTAATGGATCACTTTTACCCATTCTATGAACACAAACGGTAAAACTAAATGTGGATCTTGAAAATCTGATATGCAGTTGTGATGCATCCTTCTCCTCTGTACAAAGAGTGGATAGAACATACCGTACTGGAGACTGCAGGTTCTATTAAAGATGCAGCCAACAGCAGCACATGTTCAAACATAACATATGCTAAAAACATATTTTTCCAATATTTTCTCCAGGGCACATAACACACGTTCAATACAGTGCGGGCATGTGTTTGCACCCGCAATCACAGCTCTTTTTCATACTCAAACTCACTTTCCCACACAGTTTTTTTCCCTTAGTCAAGCCAGGTTATTTTGGTGCCTCCGTGCCATGATGTCATTATGCAACAGCGCTTTCTTGTTGCCTTATCATTCCTAACCTTTCCCTCTGAAGTAAGAATAATATTTAGATAATCAGATTGTATTTTCTTGGTTTTCTCCCTTATGGACTCTTTACCATCTCTAACTTGAAAAACAGATGTTGGCTTGTCACATTATCTCCCTATTTTACACACTGCATAATGTCTCTGAGGCTTACAAATAGCCATTTATTTGGAGACACTCTTGTGTTACCGAGAAAATATATAAACAAACCAAGATAGAAATAGATGCAACCAACATGCTACCTAAATGCTTGCATGCATGCTACATGTAGGCCGTGTAGCATGCAGGCATGCCGCATTATAACAACCTAAATGCTTGTGTCACTGGAAGGCAACATTACAGAGGTTTCATTTTTTGTTGTTGTCTTTGTTTCATTTGTGTGTGTGTGTGTGTGTGTGTGTGTATGTGTGTGTGTGTGTGTGTGTGTGTGTGTGTGTGTGTCTCCACAGCTCTAAAGTACTCTGTAGCCCTGTGCCAGCAGAAATGCAAAAGACGGGGAACACTTGAGAGCAATTACTGCTCCAGCAATTTTGGTAAGAACATCAGTCCTTATTGCAATTTATTTAAACCACATAAGCTACAGTAACTAATATGTCCCAGCTTTGCTAAGGTTTTATTGAACTGTTGCTGTACATACTTTACATACAGAGTACAAACCTTAACAGTAAAGACTCTTCAAAGATTTACCTCAGCCAAATCTCCCCTAACAAACACTTTACAGTCCTGATCATGTCACTATCTTTGCTCCTTTGATTTCTCACTGTGCATCTGAAAGAGTTCGTTGTCAGGAAGTGAAGGAGTGCATACAGTAGGACACAGTTACCTCCAGTGTAAACACACACATACACACTCAGCCTCTGACTGTGGGTAAACTGTTAATAAATGACTGAGTGTGTTGACTCCGGCTCGGCCTCCGTTTGCTACTCTCCTGCTCTCTAATGTTTTTTTTCTCTTGGAGATGTTTTCCACATGTGTTAGATTGCCATTTCAAAGAGTTCACTTGGATTTGCATCAGGAACTGAGGAAAGGCAAGCGACGTGGTGGTGCATGTGGAAAAAAAAACGCCCGTGTGATGTGGTGGCAGAGTCGGCACACAATGTGTTACATGAGGATGTAGCGAGGCAGTAGACCGAAAATAGTTTGTCTAATCAACACTTGAAGTCATAACTGTTGGTTTTGTTTAATCTAACAATGTGATATATGTACTTTCAATTGTCAAAAGCAGTTCACTGGTTTATGTAACCGTAGCATCAGATTCAATAACATTACCGAAACTGGCAGTACTCTGGCTATTCTCATCCCTGTCAGGAAATGAAACAGTATGTGAAGTCCAGACATATTGGTAGCATCAGTGTAAATAATCCTGTTCATGCTGAATGAGACGTGATTCCCTCTCCCTCCATTGGCTCCAGCGTCCACACAGCTGTCACTGCTAAATGTTGGGTACATACAACAAAACAGTAGTACTTTTGGAAACTCGGTCAGACTAAACCGGAAATGACGGAAACTTCACCCAGAGCATTTGTTATCTCAACCAAATAGAAAAAAAGATGTGAGAGATAAAGTAGTTGGTAGCTTTTCTGTATTAAGATAAATTAATCTTTAAAGGGATTTCTCATGGAGTTTCCAATTTGCCTTACTTTTTAACCAGTGTCCAAAACAGAAAAACAATTGTGTAGATCAAAGCAGTTGCTATGTGTTTACTCTCTTAGATTGTATAGGTTAGTATGTAAAATTGCCTGACCTCAGCTCCACTGACTCAAAACATTTCAGCTGTCTTCTGGACAATTATGATAATACACAGTTAACTTGGCCTCGTCACAGACAGGGCCATATCTTGGAAATGCTTATTGTTTGAAAGTCTTAAAATGACAGTAAATGATATCCTTGATGTGAAGGAGCTGTTAGCTCATGGTTGGATGAAGGAGCCATAAAAAGATCAAAAGGAGATTGTGAAAGCCTGAAAGGAGCTGTTGAGATGCTGTTAATTCACCATGACATCTTTACAGTCAGGCTGCACTTCACAGAGAGGAACTAAAAGTAGTAGGCACCCGTTGTTCACATTTCTCTTAAATTATTGATGACGACAAAAAAAGCAGATTCCCTTCACTACAACTGTGTCTATGTTATTTCCCCCACTGTAAATTCCACACTCCCCTTTCTCTGATGTTGAATATTTTGCTTTAAATTCTTTACATAACACACATTCTGTGACTTTTTAGTCTTTTCTTTTGGCTTTTAGTGAAATATAATGACTATCAGATAGATTGTTGTGAAATTTGGTAGAAATATCCAGGGTGGACAGATGACAATTCCTTGAGACTTTGGTCATCCTCTGACTAAGTTTTCACTTCTTTATCCTATGACATATCACATATGGTTTATTTTATTTCACTGTGCTTAAATCTTTGGCTTTTTTCTAACCACAGCCCAGAAACAGCACTTGCCATGGTAGTTATGTTTTATTAATAAAACTGAAATTTCTTCATCAATGTCTAGGCTTTATTGTTTATGAGGAAATGTGTCAGGTATTGTGTACAGAAAGGGCAAATATGTTCTAATTATATGATTAGATTGATAGATTAGATACTATTTTAGTGTGTTTTCAGTATTTATGTATGGGTTAATTTGTCATAACCTGTGTGTATATGTGTGCCCATGACAGTGATAACCGGGACTGTCATTACTGCGGTGATGAGAGAAGGAAGTATGTACGCCACCATCTCTATCATCAACGTTTATAAAGAAGGCAGTCTGGCCATCCAGCAGGCAGGAAAGACCATGAGCACCAAGATCATCATCCTGTGCAAGAAGTGTCCATTTGTCAGGCGAGGTGAGTTCAAAGAGTGCTGGTGAAATAAAAAAAAAAAGTGGATCCGTATCGAAATGATGATAATCAGTATGATGTTCGTGGTTGACTGTTTTGAATAACCTATGGCTCTGAGTTTGCCTCCTTTGCTGTGCCATCACGCGCAATTGATATAGCTCGACCCAAAGTGTGAGGTGAGCGGCAAAACTCACTGTCTAAACAGTCAGATCATTAAATATGTTTATACGTACGCATATAAACATATGGCATACAGCCCTGTCGTGTGGAGATTCTGATATTTGGCCTCCCTGAATGTCTCTGCCGTTCCGCCACTGCATTCAGGTTTTTTGTGTGTGACCTTACCAGGCTTGAACTACGTCTTCATGGGCCAGGTGGACGAGGATGGCCGTGGGAAAATTGCCCCCCACCACTTCGTTATGGCATTTAAGACAAAGAACCAGAAAGGACTCAACTTTCTGAATAACAAGCAGTGCTGAGTTCCAGTAGCGCTGAGGTTTTCCACTGGACCGGTTTGCCTGAGGCTCAGCTGTGGATGGAAGCAATTTAGCAAATAAATGATCTCCATCTCACCAACACATACACAGGCCACCACAACAAAACTGAAAGTGGATGCAGAGATTCCAAAACAAAACTTAACATGATCCATTCAGTTAGATGCAACTTAGAATTTTGTTTTTATTAATTTTGCTACAGAGCGCATGTTTTTAGAATAAACAAGAAGACATTAGGTAGTTCTACTTCTGTCTGTCTTCTTTTAAAAGACCAGTAGGTTAGTCTGTTTTGTAACCTCAGATTAATCAGCAACACAATTAGTTGAAGTTTCCACCCGTTACAGAGCCCATTCTCAATCTGCCTAGCCACATTCCCGTCATGCCCTGAGCACGGATTTAAAATGTAGCCGGTAACAGGAGCCTAGAATAGGGAGTACACCAATTTAGGTTTCAGTTTTTCATGAAACAAGCAATCAGATTGTTTAAATTTTCAGTGTGCACACCTGTTTAAACATCCTGTGATGGCACTATTCATTTCACATTTTTAGACGTTCTACTCTTCAGTTTTTCCCTTTTGAGGCTGTGGAGTGCAACGTGAATGAACCGTGGATTTTTATTATTTAGTATATGCATTAAACAAATATACCTTTAATTTCACAAGCCTGATTAACATCCATAGGGGATTTGTCACAGCTGAGTGTTATAGTTTGAATGACGGTGTTAACAACCTGGAGTTCATTTTCTGTGTTCCATTTTAATGTGCAGGATTCGGACGTTTTTATTTGGTGGTAAAAAAGTGCAATATTTAATATATACATGATTCTTTTTAATAGATTTTTATGCTGTTTTTTTGTGAATGAAGTAAGGACCTTACTAGCTAAAGCTCTCTTTCTTTAGTTTGTTGACAGATGCAAAGCACCGCTACCAGCGTACGTCATTTACTTTGTTTTTAAAGGCAGAGCTAGGAAATGAAAAATATTTTCATATGAAAAAGTCTGTGAATATTATTTATATTTTATTGTTTTCATCTTCCAATATAAAACTCCTTTAACATGTTCATTTTTGTTTGTCTGTCTTTGTACAAAAACTTTCAGCTGAAAACAAAATAATGCCAAATAATATGGGAACTTGTCTGCCGAGAGCAGTTAAGGCTGCAATGCTCTGCTCAGCATGAGAATAGATCAGGTGTGTGTAGTGTGACTCTCACATGGCCTGGACTGCTGGGCAGTAGGCTGAACAGTTGACAGTTTTCTGGCTTATGCTGAGTGGTCAAAGATCAGTATTCAAGGGAAAAAAATCTACAAGTAACTTCAAATCTTAAAAGCAGCATTGACATTCAGCAAATCAGATCTTTATGTCATTAAAACGATGGTGCATATTTTCTGTCTTCCCCATGAGGAAAGTAATGACAACAAATCTGTCGGCGCGTCCACATGATACAAACCTTGCGTGATCGTGCACCACCCCACCCCTCCTCCCCGCAGTTGCTAGTAGCCAAGGAGACACGGAGGATTCAACATAGCCATACTGAGAAATACAGAGACAGTTTTTTGGAGCGTAATTTGCTTCCTAGCAACGTATTTGGCAATGGCTTGAATGTAACAGACATTCTTTCGAGTCAAAAAGTTACGCACTTAAACTTTAAAGCCCCAGAGGGACAAATATTTTCAGAAATCTTTATTTGACTGTCTGTTAAAACAATGGCTTTGTTTTTTTACAAAAAGGTTGAATAGCTGGATAATATATAAGGGGCCTCAGTCTGGAGGCTCTGATGGAGAAAGTATTATTTTTTAGTATAGGTCCAGGTTTTAAAGTCCCCTCTGTGACTCAAAAGAGCAGAGTTTTTGCACATGCTCGGGTCACACAGCATCCCAGATAAACAAGAAGCAGAGGTTTTGTCAAGAGGAGAGGGGACAGGGGAAGAGATGTCTTTGTTTTAGCTCCTTGGGTAGAACATGGCATATTTGGAGGTCCGGAAACCCAGCAGGTCCCTCATCTCGTTGCGAAACTTTGAGAGGTCTTGGCGCAGGTCATTCAGATTTTCCACCGTGGCCTGGTCTGTGCTCTGCATCTTCTGCCGCGTGGAAGTCAAATAGCGATGAACCAGACAACACATGATCTTCTGATAGTTTTCATCCCGCTTTTGCTTCAAGTTCTTCCACTCCTGGATGGAAAAGTTGATGAAGTAATTCAAATCGATGACAAGTTATAAGACAAAGCCCACATAGACATTTGGTCATGATTTCTGGGAAGGGATTGAAATTAACCTTCCAGAAAATACAATCACAAGTTATGTTTCTGACAGTTGGGGAACTATTTTTTCTTACCTTGAGGCTGTTCTGTCTCTTCACCTTGCCCTTTGAAGTGTGCGAACAGATCCACTTGCTCATGCTGGTCACCAGGTAGCAGACAGTCTTTGGTGATGGGAGGATATTAAACGGTGGAGGCATGGTACACTTGTCATCAAAGTAGCTTAGCCACAGTTTAGCCCGAGCAAACTTCCACTCCTTATCCTCGTGATTCTACAGAAGCCAACAAGATAAGTGAGAACACAGGAATGGGAGAATTAACTTCCACGTACTGTTCTCCATTTAGAGAGGAATCTTGAAAATGCAACACTTTTCTTTTTTGGAAATCCTTGTTAATGTGCAGCTTCAGTAACAGCTTTTTAACATCTCTGCAACATGTCAGGGTGAATTAGAGAAAAACATAAATCTGTAAATGAAGTAAATGAAAACAGTTGCAACTTTCAGTTCCAAGTTGATCTCAAATTACTCCTGACAGCACTGAGAATCAAAATCATTATGTGCCAAAAAGTTGTTTACACTTACAGCAATTTGTCTGAAGCTTTTATGGAGCATGGCCACCAGCAGCTTGGTCAGCACAATAACCACCACAATGTTGTAGGTGCCTATGATCATGGCGCCCACAAAAGAGCGCAGCTCCTCTGTGTAGCTTATGCGGGTGACGAAGAGCGCAACGTGTGCCAGGGAGAAGATGTACCAGAATAGAGCATAGCAGGTCCCCATAAACCTGTGAAACAGAAGAAGCTCGTACATGTCAGGGGGCATTTAGGATGCATTTTACATTATAACCGTAAAAATATTTTGTAATGATATTGTATTTTACAGTTAAATCGTCAACCAGAAAAAAAACCTGTCTATGCCTTCATCAGCTGTATTTATATAGTCTCTAACATCTCTCAACAAGCATTCTGCACATTCATCCTTGTTATCATTGCAGAAAAAAATGATTGAGGTTGGCCCATACGTGTGGAATGCATCATTGCTCTGTCGCTGGCAGAATATTCCCTCGCAGTCCTTTGGTTTATACTTGTCCGGGTCTTTGTGGTCCTTCCCATAAAGCTGGGTGAGTCCAATGGTGAAGGAGAATAACACCAACAGGAAGAGTCCCAAAAACTTTCCAAACTCTTGCAGCATCTGACCCATAGAGATCTGGGAACATGAATATTTGCCAGTTAAACCTATGCCGCTTGATCTGATGCAAATCAAGTAGACATGAGTCATTTTACAGCAATCGTTATTAATCATCAAGGGTGCTAGCTGGAGTCAGATCTGACACCAGACAGGTGGTTTGTCTGATCCTTACAGAATTTGATGATTTCTTAACAAGTGAGAAGTTAATTTGGTAAAGATAGATCCGTAGCTTTGCAAATATATTTTATTTTTTTAATTGAACTTTGAGTCATGCATTTGGATATCTAGTTGATGTGGTCTGCAGGGTTAATGAAACTAGATTTTATTAACTACATTTTCTTTTTACTCTCATCAGATTTTTAACTTTTGTGTACTTGCACACTTTCCGTAATCAGCCTCATCAACAAGGCCCCGACCCCCCCCAAAATGTTAGTTGTTGCACCTGTGCTTTTTCTGCTATGGCAAACTAAAATGTCTGCTGTCTTTAAAACTTTAGCTATATTCCTATTTGAGTTTGATGTTTTGGTACTCTTCCAACACCTATCCTGAGTAGGCAAACATTCTGACCACTTGTAGCTATTCCGCCCCCATGTTCTTGTTTAGCAGTGACCCTCTGAAAAGGTGGAAAAGCAACATATTCTGGCAGCTGTAATGCTCTCACCCTGAGGGAAGGCAGACAAACATGGATGAAGCCAAAAAGAGGGCTTGAAGACAGAGAATATCTTCTCAGACCATTGGAAACCAACTTACTTATAGACATGAGTGGCTCATCTGTTTGCTAAGACCTAAAGATGCTCTAACAAGGTCAGAACATGCTCGCCCTACCAAAACACAAATACATACACAGTGTCCAATGTGAGGGATGACTGGGCTCCCGGCACCTCAAGGTGAAGGGCGACTTGAGTATTTGCACTGAAACCCAGGCAGCTTGTTTGAGGAGAAGGGCTAGTCTATTTGGGTAATTTGTTCTCTTGTCATGTCTAAATCTCCCCAGTGTATTCCTCTGCCACTTTGTACACGTCTGAATTAGGAGCTGATGTGTTCCCTGCTTGCCTAGCCTGACAGGCTTAGATGGTGTACAAATAGAACAGGAACGCAGGATGTCAGGAGCATTAAACCCTGACTTTACGGGGTGTCTAATGCATTTCCGGTACCTCAAATGCATCTACTGTATGTTTGTTTTTTTCGCATATAGATGCATGCGCAGAAACACATTCTTCACATTCATATTAATTTGCTAGTATACAGTACAGTAGAGCAGAATGTTATAAGAAATGATGTACTTCAGCATTTTTAACAAGAAATGATACAAAAGTGTGCACCAATGGATGTTGAGGAACACTGTACTTGAAGCATGGCTATTTAACTGTTTTATATTGCATTTTAATAATTTCAATACAATTAAAATTTCTCTATAAATACACTGATTTAACTCAACTGACGAAAAAGAATAATTTTGCCCAAAGATTTTTTTTTTTTTTAACCAACATGATCCTGGAACTGTCTCAAAGATGTTCCGAATTTGTTTTAATGTTTTCCAGCTGGGAGTCTCTTTGTACAATGTGGCACAACAGGGTCAACACCAGTTGGGTTTTTACACTTTTGAAGTACTACAACTACTACAACTCACTACAATAAATACTTGGAAAGAAGTGGAGCCCAACTTATGTCCATTTTCTGAAACACACTCATACATGCCTGGGAGATTAACAGTGTTTGTGAGTTTAAGTCTAGCCCATGAGTCAGCTCACTGTTGATAGTAGATGAACACACACTCACACTTTCAGTCACTCTTTCCAACCTCAGTAGGGGGCACCACTCGGCAAAAATGTAAGTTAGACCTTCAGGAAGGACATGGATCAGACAAACGTACATTACTGGCTGCAACCCACATAGCACTGCCTCAATGTCTTTGTGTGTGTGTGTGTGTGTGTGTGTGTGTGTGTGTGTGTGTGTGTGTGTGTGTGTGTGTGTGTGTGTGTGTGAGTAGAAGCTCAGCTGAGTGCAACTAATTGCACACTTACATAACACAAGTGTGGAAATGTGTAGGTGCATGTGCATTGCTGGGAGGTGTGTCTACCCTGTGAGTGCGGCCATGAACACACAGCCACATCTATTTCCAAACCAGACAGTGATGTCATAGAGTGAGTGAGTGAGTGAGTGAGTGAGTGAGTGAGTGAGTGGAGAGAGTGGAAAGACAAAAGAAGAGAAAAGGAGGCTGAAAGATGGAGGAGATGGTAGGTGAAAAGTGCTCATTAACAATCGACAGAGCACCCTAAGTGTTTTAAAAGTCACCCACAAACAGCACTTAACTTAATGACAGGAAAGCATACCTACAAATAGACTGACCTCGAAAGCCAAAATTCGGATGTTGGTTGGTTGGACAATTCACAAAATCATGATGCAATTAAAAGGGACACCTACTGAGGTTGTTAAAAAGCCCAAGTAGAAAATAATTCAACCAGATTGTTATTGTAAAGAGGTTAAACCTATGTAGCTTCAAGCTTTTTACTGGCACAGTTTTAATTCATTACACAGCCAGATGATGAATATTGCTCTTCCATCAAACCTCCATGTCTAAGAAATGACACAGGGGATGTCTTAAAGGGTATTAAAGTATTAAACTGGCAGTGGTTAAATGTAGGGCAGTGAATGTGAGCGGGATCAACAATAAGATGTGAGAAACACATTCAAGCGCAATTGTACTTCTGTGTATAAACACTATATGTGTACAAAGGAGGAACCCATGCCAAATGAGGTAGTCTGAGGGACTACAAAACGACAAACTGGTTTCTTTTTGAGCCATAAAGCAGATCAGTACAACTGTATTGCTAAACATATCCATAACGAAAAAGAGAAAAACAAGGGAAGAGATGTCTGCTAATTCTGAAAGACACTGCCAGCTCAGACTACACCAAGCGGATCAAATCCAGGATTTAGAAAGGTTTGCTTAACATTTTTCACTCACGTAGATGGTAATTATGCAGTTTGTTATTATAAATGTCTAATGCCCCAAATTTAACTCATCGGAAAAAGCCACATTATGAGTATTATTCCAGTCAAGATGGCAATGGAGCAGGCTTGCTGTATGTGTCAGATTGTGATAGAAATGATCCAGTGAAAATGCGTTGTGGATGGGGCGCCCGGAGAGGTCCGTTGGTAGAGCAGGCGTCCACATATAGAGGTTTACCCCTCAATGCAGCGGGCCCGGGTTCAACTCCACCCTGTGGCCCTTTGATGCATGTCATTACCCCCTCTCTCCCCTTTTATGTCTTCAGCTGTCCTGTCATTAAAGGCCTAAAAAGCTAAATTTCTAAAAAATATATAAATGTGTTGTGGGTGTGTAGAGTCAGCTCCTCCAGCTTTTAACACGCAGCTTAAAGCGAAGTTTGACAATTACATTTTGTATAAACTAAAACTGAAGGATCGTATTCATGATAGAAATGATGTTGGCAGCATGGCGATGCATATAGCACTTAAGCTGCAAACCATTATGATGCTGTGTTCAGTTTATTATGAGCATATTATTATGGCAAAGCACATTCATCTCCTGCCTCAATTCACTGTGCTTATACTTAAAGCTTATGATGATGGTCATGATACTGCTGAGCACAGCTGGTGTAATGTTTAGTGTGGGCTCGTCCTTGAGTTTTCACACTTTGCTAAAAGAGGAAGAGAGTGGGTGGTGTATATGTGTGCGTTGTGGGGTTAGAGAGAATGATAGAAACTAGAAGCAGCTTTAAAATCATAATTATTTGGTAATTTTTTTCCCCCGCATCCAAAGTGTTTTAAAAAGCCACGGCTGGATAGGTGATCTCAAACACTCCTCGTACTCAAATCTTTTTGCTGCATGTCTGACTCCACCGAAAAATAGAACCTACTCTGAAAAGGTCCAGCTACTGATCTCACAACTACTTTCAGTGGGCCACCACTGCTTTCCTACCTGTAGCGGCCCCAGGATGGAGCTGGTGGTGTACATGAAGAAGAGTCGCAGGTAACTTAGAACGTTGGCAAAGGCAAACAGGCCCTCAGCCACCAAGATGGGATGGAAGGCATCCCAGTTCTTCCTCTCTGTGTCCTCCACATTCTTGAACTGAAGAACAATAAAACACATTCAGACAACAACACTTGACAGCTCTGAAGCAGTCTAATGTACTACTAACTTACTAAGACACATCAGGTGTGCTGATCTCAGCTAAGCCTAATGCCTCCTCTGCGCTTAAAAGGAAGTGGTATCAAAACTAAAGCTACTTTATCTATGAAGTGGTAATACGGTATGTACAATCATAAAGAAATATGGAAATAACCTTTAACAGTTAAAGAGAGAATAGAGACTGTTTTGACAGTTTTAGAGTCATTTTATATATCAAGCTTTCTTCCGAATGAATACTTATAAAACATGTCAAACATATTTTGAAATTACCACTCTTGCACATGAGACTGTTGTCTATCTTCTCATCTAACCATTAAACGCTGGGCAAGAAAGCAAATGAGAAAGAAATATATATAGTGAAATGAATTATTTTTTTGAATCCATTGTTATATGCAGTTATCCACACTTTACATCTAAAGAGTGTGTGTAACGTGTAAAGTGTGTGTACCTTGCTGTGAGCAACTATCTTGAGGGCAAAGGTGGCTAGGTAAAGGGAATTCATCACGAAGCTCAGCTGGTTCCTTGACTCATCCAGAAAGTCTTCCAGCCCTTCGTACCACAGACGCTTCACATCCGACCACACCATACCTACAGGAGAACAGGAATTCCCCATCAGCACACACACACACATATATACACACACCACTGGCAGACAAATCGCTTCAACCATAAGTCTTCTAGCGGTGGGAACCCAGGGGAAACAGGAATGTATGAGACAGAAATCAAAGATTAATGTCTTGAAAACGTGTCATCTGTGGGATTTGGGGAGGTGTATGGAGTTGAATAAAGATGGGCGTCTTTTTGTGTCCATGTGGAATTTCATCCATGCTAAATGTACAGTAGGGATTATAAATTAAGATAGAAAGACTCCAGCTGCATGTCAAAGCACCATGACACATTCTCTATGCCTTGATTCAGAAATTATACATTACCAACCTGATTCAACTTGTTTGTGGGTCCATGGTTTCAACAGAAAGTAAGCATAGAAGTGACAGAGTTTGGCACAGAAATCCCTTTAGGTATTGTTTTACATATGTGTTGTGTCTGTCCCAGAACGAATGCACACACACACACACACACACACACACACACACACACACACACACACACACACACACACACACACACACACACACACACACACACACACACACACACACACACACACACACACACACACACACACACACACACACACACACACACACACACACACACACACTCACACATACACACAAAAACACATTCACTTAAACCAGCCCACAGTCTAAAGCATCTGATTTCCCCATTAATGTGAAGCATTTGGCTCAGGGGGATAGCAGGATGGAGAGAACAGGACAAAGATGAGGGGGTGTGGGTGGGGGGGCATAGTGTGAGAGCAGGAGAGAACAATGGAAAGGAAAAGAAATGGAAAGCGGCTGTGTGACTTTTCAGTGCTGTCTGTAGAGATGTAGCAACTTTAATAGCTCCCTTTCACTTTCAGATAACATTTGCATTTGATTTTTAAATCATTAGAATTCTCATCCTTGTAATTTAACTCATCTTGGGTGTGTTGTTGATGCTGCAGAGACCCTGAAGTGGGAAATATGTACCACTGCATCACATCTTTGCAGTGCAGCCGTTTGGAATGAGGAAAAAAAACTGATAAAGTTGTTAAAATTGATCTTTAATGTTGCTCTTTTGCAGTACGTGTAAGGGATCTTTCCCCCTCTAGTGGGCTATCATGGCCTATGAGAAAACCCCCTTACACTTCTGTCTAATGACTCAACTGCTGATCTCACTCCTGCAATATAAAAAATAAATTGCAAATTACCCTGCAAGTATCTTCATAACATTGAATAATAGAAGTCAATTGCTTCTACATCCTTTTATAACATGTCAGGAGCAGTTATTGGGAGGATTTATCAACCCAGCGATGATAGTGAAACCTAGATCAATGAGGTGTGGTTGCGACGCTTTGTGTCTGGAGGAGAAGTGTAGGATGCTGCAACCATGAGACAAAATTATCTCTGCTGAGAAGGCAGGGCCATTAAAGGAATTGAATGATCATGCTAATGGTTTCTTGGCAGAAGAGGAAGGTAGAGACTGAGGCCCTTCCCCAGAGAGAGACAGAGTCAATATCTAAGGCTTGTGTACATGACATGTGTCTGTCTTCATGTACATACATGAGTCCAGTGGTTCCAGCACTCAGATGGACAACAGGCGAGAGAGAAATAGCTTTCCCTTCTATAGGGCACCATTAGAAGAAGAATGGAATTTAATCCAGTCAAGCTGGGCTTTCTGTCGTTTAGTACAGAAACAGCTGTTTGTCATGTTCTGCCTGATAGGATTATGGATACAGGAAACTGGACTTTAGCCAGACAATAACAGGAATCTCTAATTTTCACTTCCCTTTGCAACTGTATTCTATTACATTCTGGTTTGTTTGATTGGATTCTTATTCTATACTTAGTTCTATTAGGTCCATTAAGAGATGAATAATTATTCAATCATGCATGTTAGTATGTTATTTATTGCTTGAAAGCTGAGTAAAAGCTGACCTATGATCCAGAGGATGAGCAGGTAATCTATCATCTCCAGCGCAGGCCCCATGGTGTTTTTCTTGCCCTCATTGTAGACCAGAGAGTACAGGTTAAGCAGCAGCAGGAAGGAGAAGTAGGAGGCGCTGTGGATGATGAACTTGACGAAGGGCGTGTGGATGATCTGGCCCACACGGGAGCGTGGCACCAGAAGGTAGCAGACAGAGAGCAGCGGCCAAAGCATCGCCACGCTCAGCACCGTGGCCATCTTTAGACAGGTGTGCTTGCGCCGGTAGCTGGCCGTCTCTCCAAACCAGACGGTGTTGAGGAACTGTTGACAGTTGGACTGAGCCACAAACTGTGGAGAGAGAGTGACAAAGGAAATATCAAAGTGAAGACTTGAATCTGGAATGATCGGTTGAATTTAAAAAAAGTTGTAATGTAAAAAATACCATTATCCTGTGAGTGTAAAGAAAATTCAATACTTAAACACAATTAACTCTGAGAATATTGATGCCACTCTCATGTCTCTAGGATGAATATAAAGCTGCAACCGGCAGACGGTTAGCTTAGCTTAGCACAGGATTGGGAAGGAAACATAGGAATCAGCAAACCTGGCTCCATCTGAAGGTAACAAAATCTGCCCAGCAGCACATTATTAATTGAGTTAGCTACAAACATGTTGAAGATTTGATGTGAAACCTTAAGGTAAGGAAGCGTATCACTGTTTTTTCTCCAGCATGAAACAATGGCAAGCCACTGGCTGTTCTGTGATATATGAGTGAAACTTTTGACACTGAGCAATCGCAGCAGTAAATTGCCCCCAAGCTTCAAACTTCCAACTTTAGTTATTGCCTGGAGGAAGTACTTTATCCTGCCAAAATCATATCTTCAAAAGACAAGCACATGGTATGCTGGAGCAGAGATTAAGTCTGACATAAAGTAAAGTATTTTGAACACACCTTCTCATTCAATGCTTTTCCTTTATTTTCATGACTATTTACATTGTAGATTATCACTGAAGGCATCAAAATCTATGAACATGTAGAATTATGTACTTGAAAAAAAGTGTGAAATAACTGAAAACATGTCTTGTATTGTAGTTTCTTCAAAGTTGCCACCCTTTTGCTTTTTTGATGGCTCTCACTGAGCTTCATGATGTGGTCAACTGAAATGGTTTTCACTTCACAGGTGTGCCTTGTCAGGGTTAATTAGGTAAATTTCTGGCCTTATTAATGGAGTTGGGACCATCAGTTGTGTTGTGCAGAAGTCAGGTTGATACACAGCCGGCCGCCCTATTGGACAACTGTTAGAATTCATATTATGGCAAGAACCAATCAGCTAAGTAAAGAGAAACGAGTGGCCATCATTACTTTAAGAAATGAAGGTCAGTCAGTCCAGTAAATTGCGGAAAACTTTGAAAGTGTCCCAAAGGGCAGTCTCAAAAACCATCAAGCGCTACAACAAAACTGGCTCACATGAGGACCGCCCTAGGAAAGGAAGACCAAGAGTCACCTTTGCTGCTGAAGAAAAGTTCATCTGAGTCACCGGCCTCAGAAATTCCAAGTTAACAGCAGCTCAGATTTGAGACCAGATGAATACCACACAGAGTTCTAGCAGCAGACACATCTCTAGAACATATGTTAAGAGGAGACTGCACGAATCAGGCCTTCATGGTCAAATAGCAGCTAAGAAGCCACTGCTAGGAGAGGCAACAAACAGAAGAGGTTTGTTTGGGCCAATAAACATAATAAATGGACACTTTAGACCAGTAGAAATCCGTGCTTTGGTCTGATGAGTCCAAGTTTGAGATCTTTGGTTCCAACCACATTGTCTTTGTGCGACGGAGAAAAGGTGACCGGATGGATTCTACATGCCTGGTTACCACCGTGAAGCATGGAGGAGGAGGTGTGATGGTGTGGAGGGGCTTTGCTGGTGACACTGTTGGGGATTTATTCCAAATTGAAGGCAAACACACCTCCAGGCTGTGTAAGGGCTGTTTGAACAATAAAGAGATTGATGCAGTGCTGCGCCTCCAGAGTCACAAGACCTGAACCCAATCCGGATGGTTTGGGGTGAGCTGGACCGCAGAGGGAAGGCAAAAGGGCCAACAAGTGCTGAGCATCTCTGAGAACTCCTTCAAGACTGTTGGTAAACCATTTCTGGTGACTACCTCTTGAAGCTCATCAAGAGAATGCCAAGAGTGTGCAATGCACAAATCAGAGCAAAGGGTGGCTACTTTTGAAGAAACTAGAATATAAGACATATTTTTGACACTTTTTTGTTAAGGACATAATACCACTTGTTTTCATACATAGTTCTGATGCCTCCAGTGATAGTCTACAATGTAAATAGTTGTGAAAATAAAGGAAACACATTGAATGAGAAGGTGTGTTCAAACCTTTTTACTATATATGTTCTCCCCACTGATACGTGGATCGTTTTTACATTAAAATATCAAGTACTATATCAAATCATTTCCTCAATTCACTTGCATTGCTGATTGGTTTGCTATTGACACTGCAAAAAAATACATGAATGTGTTCCTGACTATGGCTGTCTAACCTCTTTTTGGTTGTACTTGATGGCAAGCTTGAGTCGACTGAGGTTCATTCGCTCCTCCAGTAAGCCTCTCTTGTCAAGGTGATCCTCATTGGATGTGTGGTTAAGAATCACTTCTAGCTCTCGAGAATTTCGAGCCTGAGCCAGCAGGTCCTTGGCAAACATCTTACACTGCTTTGCCAGCTCCTCATAATCATTCCTGGAGCAAGGAAATTAAGATACAATCAGACAACATGAAAGATTGTCATTTTTAACTGTTACATTCTATAAAGGAAATAGTTCTTACAATGTCACTGTGTGCATGTATGTACATATGTTCATGTGACAAGTTTCTAGCCTAGATGTGCAAATAGATAAACGTGCAATGACATGATGGGCAGCAGTTAATAGCAATCCTACCTAAACTCCACCTCAACCAGGCTGAGCTCCCTGAGGTCTGCACTCAGTTCAAAGGCCCTGAGTATGGGATCTTCCTCAGTCAGCATGATCAGAGAGGGGCTGGCCAAGCAGCGGTAGATGTCCAGGCGGAACCTGATCCAAAAATGCCAAGGTGGATGAGTAGGTGAGAGTGTTTGCAAAAAGAATTGGGAGATGAAAATGTGAAGGAAGAAAACAGGATGAATCAGAAGTGCACGGATGAGGGAAAAAAAGGAAATCTAGATTATTCTAGCTGTTTAATTTGACCTCTATGCTGTTTGCCAGCCAAGCAGCAGACTGATTCATTTAGCTCACTGTGTGGGACGCTACACTGCAGAGAGAACAAAAGGGCCAGCAGAGGACATCAGCAAAATCTCATCTGCAAGTCTAATATCTAAAACCAAGAATCACTGCTTTCCAGAGGAAACACTACTGGTTTTGCAGCTTCCCCATAAATAACACTTTGTTATGATATTATCTTTCAGCAGAAAACCACGACTTGTATGAAAGAAATGAACACGCCAATACTTGGAAACCACTCAAAAGCTAGATAAGTAGAGCTTGTCAATAAGAGAGAGCATTAGGAGTCCTCTGTGGGACAAAGAGAGCACTGTAAATGGTCATGGCACTGTAGATAAAAGCATCCACAACAAAATAAGGCAATGCATATGATAGCAAATCATTTACTTTCAAGATGCTTTAGATGACATTCTCAAGCTGATGCTATCATCAAAACAAGGCGCCGCCATGTTTAACATGAACCTTTCCTGAACACTTCACTTGACAGAGCAACTAATTCATAGCCGTGTTTTAGCCCCTACATACCAGAGCAAGGTCAAAGCAATCATCGCTTAAAATAACACAGACATCATCAGAAGACAAAAGTGATGTTGACCATTCCGAGAGACAGTAATTCAGTGCGACACTAGTCTTCTGGTTTAGATCAATGGGAGCTTAATGCTCTGTCTGGGTTAACCAAACAACTTTCATACTATGAGCCTACATCTGCTGTGTTCTAGGTCACTAACGTAGAATGTACCGGGAGTGTCGTAAGCTGTCCTTCTTGTTTTTAGCATTGCAGAGTGTGCACTCGCAGCCTACAGCATGGGGCCGGGGAAGCGAGATGTCCTGTTTCAGCAGCATAGTCAGTATCTCGTAGTTATTTCTGTGGGCTGCCAGGATGACTGGAGCCACGTCCATGGTGGTAGAATACTCTGGGTTCTGAATCCGCTGCATCAGTTTCTATAAAAGATAGAAATACATGGATTAAAAGATGGAATACTGTACAGAAATGATCAATTATATCAACCTATTCTTTGCATCTAAAGTGTCTTTCTTAAGCAGTAATGAGAGGAGACTTACAGCAATGGAGGGCTTGGAGGATCGCCTTGGTCTGTGGTTGAGGAGGATGTCCACAGCTCCCACCACCTCAGAGTCTATGGCCACCAGCAAGGCATCTGTTGCCTACAGAGAAACAGACGCATCATTATTGAAGCTATCGGATGGCAAAAACAACTTAGAGAACAACAACATTGAAAAAGCAATGTCTTGTGCCTTGTTTTGTCCTGCATGTGTGTGGGTGTGTGTTTACTACCTGGCAGCCATGTTCCAGAAGAAGCTGCAGGATGTCTAGGTTCTCGTTCTCGATGGTGATGGTGACGGCATCCCGGCCCAGCACATCTACGCAGTTGAGGTTGAGCTCGCCATGTCTGTTCTCCTCAAGCAGTTTCTTCACCATGTAGTAGTCACCTGAGGAGCATGTCAAAGACAAGGCACGGGAAGGGATTAAAGAAATTCCTGCAGAATCAGATTTATGAAAGCAGTTATGTATTCTATAACGGTTACGCCAAACAGACACACACACACACACACACACAGCTTCAGTTATGAGCCAAACACTCTCGCAGACTCAGAGCAGGCTCAGCTCCAGCAGTCCTATCAACCTCAGTCATGTATAAGAATAACATCTCCCTCAAAGGACACCTTCTGTTGCTGAGCCATGTTTGGAGATACTGTATTTGGTCACAGCGGCGGTTGTTGGCCTGTAAACCTTAAACAACGTCTGCCTGTACAACGTTCTTTACTCATCTATGAAACATTCTCCGCCCATCTGATGAAATGAGAATGCACATGCCCCTTTTCCATTTTACACTTTGAATATTGTGTAGTTGCCCTTCAGTTTGTTTGCATGAACTTTCCTTGTCAGGAGCTGTGAAAAGTCAGCAGACATAGGAGAAAAACTTTCAGGAGAGCAGATGTTCAGCTAAATATATCCTATACCCTGTGGGCACATTTCCACACTGGCCAACATGTAGGCAGCTGTTTGGAGGTATTCACTGGAAGAAATGTGGTAAGTTATGACTGTACAGTTTGCTGCTTGCTGCACTGACTCTGCTGGAAATCTGTCAAGCTGTTAATCATGGTATATTTTACCTACAGAGCTTCAGTAATATTCTAACCAATCAATATCGAAGCCCACAACCAGCTGTCAACTAATTCAAACATTAACATGAGCTTTCTGTGATCTTAAACAGACCATTTTGAGTAGAATAACAATGGATATGGGATTGGGTTTACTTTGGAGGACAAAAATAACAACAAACCTTTCTCGCATGCCAGCAGGAAGAGCTTCTCATCCAGCGTAGTTTCCTCTTTCACCTCTCTCACGTCTTTCAAGGCCAGAAATTTATCCGGAGAGGAAGCGTCCGTGCCCTGGTACAGAGCTGCCATTACGACGGAGAGCGAGTACGGCCAAACACTGATGTGCATCCCACTATAGAAACCAGCGACCATTAGCCTACACAAGAAAGCCTGTCATATGGGCTGACATGAGAGGAGACCTTTAGTTGTTGTTGTATGTCGCAGCGCAGCAGAGACTTTAAAGCGTCGTCGCGAGGCTTCACCAATGTCAGCTAGTGTTGTTATTGTCGTCGCATCTCTGCTGCTACGTGTGCGCGCTACTGGCTTAAAAGATCAGTCCCTTTTTTTCCGCACGAAAGGGATTCAAACTCCGTGTTCATAGATGCAAGTGGCGACTGCTGTCCAAAGAAACGAGCCAGTCATCTCCCCACGGTGTGTTTACATGCACCATCTTCTCACATCAGAGGCTCCTGGGGATCTTTTTGGTCCTGATGCTGTTGACGAGGCGCCACTGCGCATGTTTTCTCCTCCACCTGCTCGTTCATTTCGCAGGCGCAAAAGCCGATGTGCTTCACAATTACGTAACAGGGCGCTTTGATGCTGCTGTGTACTGACTGTCAGACAGATATACTTGTTCAGCATTCTTTGAAAGACTTGCCAAAACACGTTTACAGATAACTACAAGAAACATAATTCGTTTTGATTGGATGTAGGCTAGGCTATTCAATATTTGGATGATGTGTGACTACCATATAGCCTATGTGCTGACAAAATAGAACTCTATGATTTGTATGTTTTATTGCATACACTCTTCAGCATTAGCTACGTATTTACAGTAGATATGGCTCAAATACATCGTGGGAAAAAATGACAAATATTGTCTGTGCTGGATTGTGTTGGATCTGTTAGTAGACAGACATCAGTATTATGAACATGTCATTACAATTGATGTGTTCGGACATGCATGGGGGAAAAAGGACTGCGTATGGACAAGAGAAAGAGAGGGAGACAGATCATTGGGTCGGTCAGTGGTAGACTGGCAGATACACACAGCTGTTCTTTTGGTTCCTTTTCTGGGTTATAACAGACCATTAAACTATGTAAAGAATGACAGAGAAATGAAAAGGCTACATTTCAAATGTGAGTATTTTTTTCCCAGTAAAAAAGTTATTGAGAAAAAAATGTCAGAGGGCTGTTGTGAATGTGAATGAAATGGTTTAATATGGATTAAATAAAATGTCAATGCACTGGGAGTTAAACCATACTGTACCTTTACTGGGGGGGAAATGAAGCAATTTTTATTCAAATTAACATGGAAAATTGTAAGATATAAGATACGCCTTTGTCAGAAAATAGAGTTCAACGTGTCATAGTAAAATGTTACTAATAACATTAACAATGTGTATGTATGTAATTTTGCAATGTAAAATAAATAGTATCAAAATTCTATGCTATATTATTTGAATGATTTACTCTGTGGCAATGGGGTGTCCTCTTACTATTTTTGACTTCTCATCCACCTGAAAGAGCACACACAGACTATTATAAGTCTAGTCGAAGACTACAGAGAAAAGCTCAAAAACAGTGCACGTATAGAATCAAACTTGGCTCAGCAATTACAATTTAAAGAGGACCATTTAAATGAAATAAGCCTTTTAAAACAAGCTTCTCCCCACGCCCACTCTATTTCTTATCAATTTCATATGCAAGAGAGTCCTGAAGTTGCACTTTATTATCCAACAACTCAGCCTCCCAGATCAGCCCTAAATTAATCAGACTGAACTTAATTAGAAAGGTAACAAAGAACATTATGTTCAACGTTACGTATAGACCTTCTTTTGGGTGCTAGATACAGGAATCACACTTTGTGTCACATTTTTCAGTAAGTTATCCCAAACTGAGGAAGACAAAAGGAAGATAGAAACAATGTGACGGATATAGCGTCCAAATGATATATAGTTTTTCTCAATAAATATGTAAATAAAGGCCTATCAAAACAACATTTCTGACTATTTTATAAGATCAACTACAGAAACTGCTATTCAATTCATAACATTTTTAGCAGTTGTTCAATAGGCCTACATGTTAATACATTTGATTATTTACATAAATGATGTATAATGCTTTGATAACATAAAGAATATGTTATGTCAATCCCTTTTTAAACAAAAGAGACTTTCTTGGTCTTGATTGGAAAGATTAGGCTCCAGCAGAGGGCAGTCTGCACATAGGTTTAGGATCATGGATACAAAATAAGTACATTTAGGATAGAAGGACCACTGCACGTTTTACAGAGCATAAAGAGCAATTATTCGCTGCATAGTCCAATAATCCGACCTACATCCAAGCTTTTTCAAAAGCACTTACAGCACACACAGCTTTACTTGATCTGTGGCGGATGTCTTAAACAACGAGACTATACGGTTGTGCTTGTGTAGGATCAAACAGACCTGTCATAGTTAAATAGTAGAAGAAGATTGTGGTGTTACAAGATATATAAAATAAGGTCAAAATAGAATCACTAACTCACCAAACCGTAAACCGTAAAATCACTGAATCCTAATTCAGACCCACATATTTCTCATCAGGGGTCAAAGGGTCCAACCCCTTTCTCTCTATCGTTTGTGCCATTCATTTGTGCTGGGCTGTAATCCCAAACTGGCAATCCTTTTAGGAAAGATGATTTTCAATCTGCAGAGCATGTGGTTTCCTCTGTTCCAACACATGGCCTTACAGCTTCCCATGACTGGTCAGTTCCTTGGGAACAGCTGTCAGATGTCACAATTCAGCTGATTCCACTTGAGCGGAGTGTCAGCTCTGCTGACTGTTCCCAATACTTTCAATGGAAGTAAAAAACACAGCAATAGTCCTTTAGACTTACTGTTTATTATTTTCTATTATTTATTTTTGACCTTTTATCTCAAACGATATCCTTGTGGTATTCTTTTTGCTGCAACGTGTAGTCCTATAATTTTAATTAATAAAAGGATTTTTTTTATCTCTTTCTAGATAGATCTGGGCTACCCTCTTGAGACTGTAGAGGGAGGCAACAAATAGGCTGCATCTGAAATATTGATTCTTCTCTGCACTCATCCACTATAACGAGATCACATAGGACAGGGAACGTTTAGACTGGACTCTTGATACGTTAACATTTAAAAACAGATGCATTAAAACAAAAGTCAACATGGTAATGGGTGATGGTGTGGCGTTTTCAGCAAATCCTGCAGGCGACTGCAGCGGGTAAAGTGTGCGGCCGCATGTCTTGAGAAGAAGGGAGGAGCATGGTTCTAATGGTGCAGATAGGGAGGTAACGTTAGGCCTCTCTGAAACATAACAACAGCATCATTCCCCACAGTGCAGTGTACCGTTGCTGCGATCTGTGGCAGCCAGAATCGAGTCTGCAGCGAGACAGACGTGCCGCAGATCCAATGGTGCATCTCGCTGACGCACGACGCCACTACGCGGGCCAATATAGTCCCTCTGTGGGCGGGCATTTCTCCTTGTATTCTGATTGTATCGGTCCAGTTTGTATTAGTTAGACGAGCAGAGAGGGGAGCAGGAAGAACGAGGGACTCTTTCGCCAAAGCTGTGACTGTGTATACTGGCTGTTCACGGCTCCGTTATGGCAGACGCGGAAGGATTTGAGCTGCAGCCGGACGCGTTAAATCGTGACGGTTTTATTGTCTGCGATGCCTGAATCTTAGAAGGCTGCATTATCAAGGATGCATCAGCAGATAACTGCGCAGAGATGCTTCCGCTGAACATGGACAAACGGGGCGTCTGTTACAATGAGGAAGGCTGCTTGCTTTTTGTTTTGAAGACGAGCCACCCACGGAATCTCTGAAACTCTCGCCATGGACAACTTAAACGCTCATCTCATCAAATCCTGTGAAGAACATTGCGCAGTGCAGTGAAAACGGAATATCGTGTTGTGGATTTCGAATTGGCGAATTACCTAATAAGAAGCTGCTAATCAACCGGTTATCAATTCCCAGTAGCCTATAGGCTGTAGGCTATACATTCTGGAGTGTGTTGATACACACTCAATGTAATGAGCTTTGTCTAGTGGTGAGAGCCACTCTCCGAGGGTATAGATGAGAGGCAAACAATATCATCAACCACTGAAGTTGACAGCGCCTTGGGAGAAGGATGCTGGCTTTGGGAGGAAGCTTAAAACCTACAGGAATCATACCAAGATAATAGCACAGCCTGGGATCGTGATGAAAGTCCTCCGCAGGAAGAGGATTGTTTTATTTATGGCATACTTCTTACTGCTGGTCCTCACTATGCTAAACTTGGCTAATTATAAATGGACTAAAGAGCCTCAGCAGTGTAACCATCAGATGAGGAGCACCACTTATCAGAGCAGATCTGATATTCGTTTCCTGTACAGGCCCTCCCTGGCTAAAAAGAGACAGCTCATCTATGTTCTGACCACCTGGAGGTCAGGCTCGTCCTTTTTTGGGGAGCTTTTTAACCAAAATCCTGAAGTGTTCTTCTTGTATGAGCCAATGTGGCACATCTGGCAGAAACTGTACCCGGGGGATGCAGTGTCTTTACAAGGGGCAGCCAGGGACATGCTGAGCTCCTTATACCGCTGTGATCTGTCTGTTTTCCAACTTTACAACAGCCCCGGGGGCAAGAATTTTACCTCCCTGGGACTATTTGGGGCCACCCTCAATAAAGTGGTGTGCTCCTATCCCCTCTGCTCTGCCTACAGGAAAGAGGTGGTGGGGATGGTTGATGATAAGGTTTGTAAAAAGTGCCCTCCTCAAAGCCTTAGACTGTTGGAGGAGGAGTGCCTCAAATATACCACCATAGTCATTAAAGGGGTACGCATTTTGGATGTTAACGTGTTGGCCCCACTCATGGAGGATCCATCCTTGGATTTGAAGGTGATACATCTGGTCAGAGACCCACGGGCAGTGGCCAACTCTAGGATCAAATCCAGACATGGCCTGATAAGAGAGAATTTACAGGTGGTCCGCAGCAGGGATCCTAAACTTCGCAGGATACCTTTTGTGGATCCTGGTCACAAAGCCAACAAGAAGGATGGCGCAGACTACCACTCCATAGGTGCCATGGAGGTGATCTGTGACCGCACCTCCAGGACTTTGAGGACTGCCTTAAACCCACCCAGTTGGCTGAAGGGGAAGTACATGGCCGTGCGGTATGAGGACCTTGTTGAAAACCCAGTAAAAACCTTGCGGAACATCTACCGCTTTGCCAACCTCACCACCAACCATGACATCGAGTCATTTGCCCTGAATATGACCAGTGGCTCCAGCTCCTCCTCTAAGCCATTCATAGTCTCGTCCAGGAATGCCACACAAGCTGCTAGTGCATGGAGAACAGTGCTCAGCATTCAACAGATCAAACAAGTGGAGGACTACTGTCACCATGCCATGTCTGTTCTGGGGTACGAAAGAGTCAGAACAGCCGGGGAGGCCAAGGACTTGAGCAAATCACTACTGACACACTCCAAACTGTGAAAACGTACTCACCACCAAAGACCTTTTTAATTTAATGTTCATTTTGCATCAAGTACAGTTTCCTCTTATTGTGAAATTAAAGTTTTACTTTAAATCTGTGTTTGAGGAGCTCAACTGGCCACATTTGGAATGTATCATGTTTCTCTCGGTTGTATTGCAGTGGTATTTGAAGGGACCACTTCTTTTATACTGGAATATTGGATGTGTTTGACAATAGAAGGCCTATGAACAATGATTTAATTAGTAAAGCTGCAACAATGGGAATTAAACAACTGTATAATTCATGTATCTTGTTATGACACTTCAAAGTTGCTATTATGAGGTTATTTTTGAATGTTCAAACCCCTACAAAGACAGTCTTTTCAGTCTCCATACGGTCTGTAAAAGTGAAAATAGTTGTTGACAGAAAAACAAAAAAGAACAACTGTTACAAAAAAATCCTCATTGCTAATGTTTATTTGTAAGATCTGGTTGAAGTAAGAGACAATCAAATTGGTTTGTTGATGTGCCATAGGTAGAGGTGTGATGACTAGGCTACATCAGAACAGCAGTAGTATTATTTCTAGATTTAAAAAAAGGGGGTGTTTTAATTACCTCGTAGGATATCATGCACTGTGGACAATGTCATGGATCTGGAGCTGGAAAGTCTGTAAGCAGTCTGTTCTACCATTTCAAATGTTTAGGAAACCGTGACCTGGGAATATTGCATCGAGTAAAGTGCGGTAAAAAAAAAAGACGGTTCACGCACATGTGTTGAAGAACCTGCAGTGCTTTACATGTACAAATCATGATCCGAAATGAGCATTAGACCAGTGGTTCTCAAAGTCTGGAGCATGAGGCAAGGTTAAAAATTAAAATAAAATCCAAAATCTACTAGATTTAATCAATATTGTAATTACAAAAACAAATGCTATTAATGAATTTTTAATTACGTATTGGTTTCCTAATAATTTTGTTCTTTATGTTTATGAAATGTTTCAAGGCATACCTTAGTTCAGTGCATTATGCACCACTGTGCCTTTCCTCACCATTTGAGAACCATTGTGCTGGAATTATGTCACACATTTGTTGCTATTGTCTACATAACTCAAAAGGTGCCCTGTGGAGTTTTATTTTGCAAACAAATGTTTACATTTATTGTTTCTCACCAAAACATATCATGTGTATTCTTGAGGTCTAAGTAATGTGTTGAATAAATTTCCTTCCTCATGACACAATTGCAAAGCTGCATTGTTTACAGCGGTGTTTACGTCCTGTTAGTCTGTTCTTCCCTGCATTAGCTGGTGCATTCATGTTTTTCTTGGTGATTTACTGCCGCCTGTAGATCAGTGGATTAGTGTGAAACCATTAGCAGAAATGTGTATCCTGTCATCAGCATGCATGTGTTTCCTCAGGCATGAAAACAAACAAAGCCCACGCCTACAAACATTGGGTAACACTTTACTTGAAGGTAACTACATAGACTGACATGACGCTGTCATGACACATTAACCCTGACCCTAACATGTCATGACAAAACCGAACGACACTTACTAAAAGAAGCGGTATGTCATAAACATTTGACTTGTTTATAATGTTTATGACACGTTCATGACAGTGTCATGTCACTCTTATGTCAATACCTTCAAGTAAAGTGTAACCAAATAACCCTCTATGATGTTTCTAGTGGTCATAAACTCCACAGGGTGCATTTAGGTATTTAGAACATAAGCTTTACAACTTTAAATCTCAAAGATATGGCTTAAAAAGAAAAATCCACTAATGTTAAATGACTAAAATACAAAGTTAAAGGTATAATAGTTAAAGGGAAAACCACAACAAAGCTGATTTTCACTATATTTGATGCAATTAGCGGAGGTTTAGAGATTCTATTTCACCTCAGTAACACAGCTCAGTAATTTTTTGATTTGTAGTGCTCAAAACTCCCAAACATTACACTCAAAAGCTCAACAAAAGCTGTCTTTCTTTTTTAACAATGTTACACAAAGGCTGTAAGCCCTTGTTGTGAGCAGTAACTTCCTCCTGCACAGAGTTAGAGATCCTGTAGCTGGTGGGAGTAGTTAAAAAAAAAAAAAACTTTATTTATTTATTTATTTTGCTAGAAGTAACTGTCATATGTAAAAGAGACATTGCTATTGATTTTTCAAGTGCCAGATTTAAAGGTTAAGATATTTTGAGCCTAATTTGCTCCGAGCGTCAGCCAATCAGACCCAAATTGATAAGATTGTACTCGGAATTAGACAAAACAATAAGCTTGTGTTATTAAGGGGAACTGTTCTTTTAAGATGGAACTAAAAGCTGAGTGTCTGTTTCTGAGGACTTGTGATACTATGTTGCTATCATTCAAACGTTCTTTGCTCAGAACCAAACTGAATATAAACATTAGTGCAAACAAAGGACAATGCATTGCATTTCTTTGCAGCAACTAAGGACTGAAAACAGAGGAGCATTCCATTGATGCACCCATGCATTCACAACTTAAAATGAAAAGCCCTCACTCCAAGGAGGGGGGTGATGGTAATCAATTCAGTGGAATACATTTTGAATTTGTTAAATGGATTGTAGCAGGAAACAGTGCAATAACAGTTTAATAAGGAGTTTTGGAAGAGAAAAGCAAAATACCATTTCAGCTGATTAAGGATACCATGGTGTTTCCACACAGCCAAAATTCATGAGAAATTCTTCCGCAACCTCTGAAATTAAGACCTTATGTAACCGAGTAGCACATAGATGCACAATTGGAAAGACTTAACATGTTTTTCGCCAGAATTGTTACATTGTCACTCTGCTTGCTGCAGGAAAGCACACTAAGCACACACAGGGCAATTTCTGCTTCCTGTCAGCTTTTTTAAACATTAGGCACTTAAGGCAGGATTAATCATACTATTTCAGGTCTTAAATTCCTTGAAACGGGAGCAAACAAGCCAAGAAAATCATAAGCCTAGCAGCAGAGAGAGCAATGGCCTTTATAATTTCTCCCTGAGCGAGTGTGTCTTTGCATGCATGTCAGCACAAGGGGAGTGCATGACCTTTTGGGAGCCATTGTAACACTGACTCCCGCTCGACTCCTCTCAGATGCCCCGGCCAGTGACCCTACTCACTGTGGGAGGCAGGGCTTTAGCCTCAAGCTAGCAGACTCTGATAAACTGGGTATGGGGTGACTCCTGGAGCTTCAGGCCTCCCTGGCGAGAGCAGGAACAGTGCCAAGTCCCAGATCTCCTTCCAGCAGGTCATCTTGGTGCGCCGATACAGAGTCGCCTCCTACAGATCCAAGCTGGTTCTCTGTTTTCTCCAAATCAAAGGTGGAGTCATCTGATTCAGTCTCACACAGCTGCTCTTCATCCTGAATGGCAAGTAGCAAATAATAATTGATTACTTTGATTTCTTTTATTCTATGAATGTATGTAGTAAAACAAGGGAAGTCTTACCTCTTGGACATGGGGGCTACTGAAGAGTCTGGCGAACAGCCCACACCACTGTGGCAGTGAGTCGGTGAGGGGAGGGCCACCATGTGTCAGCACTGGCTTTAGAAATCTGCGACTTTGTTAAGGTACAGTATGGTTGTGTCAATGACAGCAAACTGGAGACAGGAAAATGGATTGGTTTTTAGCCTTTTCCAAATCGGGCCTCAGGCCACCAAGTTCTATTATTAATAATTTCAGCAAAACCAAAGCTTATCTCACTAGGGGCATATTTAGATTTTATGTGTAAAAAAGCAATTGTAGTGATTTACAGATATATTTTAGAGAGTTCACAAAGGTTCAGAAGATCAAGGTGCAACATTAGTTGTTTTATCTTCGCTAAGTATGTTAATTATAGGTAGGACCAAAGGATTTTGGGGGTAGAATTAGTGTTAAGCCACAAATGGGAGGGTGGGAGTGCAAATCAGCACAAAGACTATGTTTGAAAGCATTGGTTGAAGTAAATTAAATCTTTTATTTCTGCTTTGTAGTTGCCTTGAGAAAAAAAAGGGTCAATCTTGCACGTGATTGAAACCAGAGGAAAGGTTGGAAGTCATTTATAAATGTGTTAATTTAACTCTCGCCAAAATGCAACCTAGGGTCTTGTTGTGAATGTACCCGAGTCAAACCTTTGTTTAAAAGTATAATTAGGATGGAAGCGCCACTTATAAGATTTTGCGTATTATTGTTTATTATGTGTTTTTTTATTATTTGCCTTTTGAATAGGAGGGCTAGGGGCCCTTCCACGATAGCATGAAAATCACTATACTTGAAAACAGGTCTTTCCGTGAATCACTAACAAGTGAGACAGACCAGTTTTGTTTACTTTCCAGTACTTGATATGTTGTGTTTGATACTGTAGCTTATATTGAAAGTGTAAAGCTACACTGCTGTCAGCATAGTAACAAATTTCTTTCCTGCTGAAAGTACCTCTGCCGCCTTAGAACTAAATGTTTCTTTAACCCCACCCCCAACCTTGTGGCGGCATATGACATAAAAAATGAAGATTTATTAATATTTCAGGCAGAATCGTTTATTAACAGACCATTCTTTAATAACTTTTGAATTCTTAGTACCCAACTATATGAAATTAGAGTAATTTATTTTTCTTATTTAACCTTTATTTATTCAGCCTCTCTTTTGCAGCAACGCCCTGATCACAGTTACACATTCATCCCTGGAAGCTGCCCCGTACAACCAGTCTGATCTGCTGGCCACTGAGCAGCTCCACAGGATTGGCAAGACAATCTGAAAACATATAGAATGACCCTCAGAAATGCCAGATCAGACTATAACTCATCACAAGTAGAAGAAAATCAGAACCCAAGGTTTCTTTTCAGCACTGGGGCCAGGCTGACAGATAGTCACGTCTCTATTGAGCAATCTATTCCTATAGCTCTGAGTGGTGACCACTTTATGAGCTTCTTTAATGATTAAAATGAAAACAATTAGTGATACAATTCATCAGATAGATAGATAGATAGATAGACAGATAGATAGATAGACATAATGAGTAAGAAACAAAACAAAAAACATGGGCCGTCCTCATTAAAAAAAGAAAAGTAACATCTTATTTTACCATGTTTTTAAACATGGGGAATGTGATTATTTCTAATCTAAGAACATCATTATTTGGCTGCGATCATATCCCCACAATATACAAACCGTTCAAAATCTCCGGAAACCCGCTTTTCCCCTTTCTTTTTAAGAATTAGATGAGAAGATCAATACCACTCTCACAAGAGAATGGTATTGATTGTGATAGATTTCCGAACATGTCAACATTTTCTTTTAATGATCATTGGTGGCTGTTCAAAAAAACTCCTGGTCATCTCAGAATAACCAAAGATGGTTACAACTCATATCATCACCTTATCAATATAATGTATTAGAAATAAAACTACCCAACAGTTTGTAAAGTAAAATTAGCTTTACTCTGACCAGCTACAACAACAAAATGCCTACAACCCATTGAAAGGGGCCAAACTGCATTATGAACAAGTGTTGCACACACAATACAAAATGTCAGCAGCATATACAAGTTACAATTGGTGCCACCTCCTTTTTAACTGTTAATTTTTTGTATGGTATTGTGTACATCCTGCTATTGTGGCATATTATGTAATACCGTATAAAAATAGAGGAACCAGAGAGATTTAACTTCCAAATCACAGACTCATCCAGGACCAAGCAAACTATATATTGCAGCCACCCGGGTCTCTTAAACATGGGTGGCCTCTGGGATGCCACAGTCAAAACTGTGTTTATCCCCTGCATCTGACCCCCCAGTATCTACTCCAGCGCCTACCACGGACCCTCTTCTCCCTATCCGGCCTGACCTCC
>NC_048428.1:14799985-14839118 GCF_013103735.1 Etheostoma cragini | reverse complement strand
AACTGTCCCTACTCTGTTAAGCGGCTTTGAGCTCGGGAAAAGCGCTATACAAATTCAATTTATTATTATTATTATTAAAACAAAAACAGCAGTTGCCAGCCCTGAAACCACAGTCTGCTAACCACTTCAGGAAGAAAGATCAAAAAGGCTTTGATGTCAGTCAAAATCACTGCTTAAAGGAGAATTCTGGTCGATTCCAACATGTAGCTCTGTTTGTTTTTAAATTTGGAGTGCTGTCAGTAGAGGGAAAAACTAAACCAATCAGTGCTGCCTGTACCGTGTTATCCTCCTGCTAGAGGTAGCACCCAACAGGCTTAAACAGGGCAAGTTTTAAACATGTTTTTAGCCACCTAATGTGTTAAAAATTTCCTTTAAAGTGCCTACCCATGTGCAGTGATTCCTTCAGAGTGAATACAGTGAATCTGACTACTGTAGATTTAAAAGAGATGCATGAAAGTTAGTTAGTTCCTGTGTTAATACTGCAAGGAGTGCTTCAGGAACGTCTATAAACTACAACATCAAAAAGAGATACAAACATATTTTAAAAAATAAGCATATGCTTATTTTTTTAAAGTAAGTGCTGTGGTCCAACTACCGGCGGACAGAGGTAAAATTGAGGTAAGTTTGGAGACACTACCTTATTTGAACATTAAATTGATAGCTGACGTATTTTTGTTTTTTCTCTTTTCTGTGTTGTAGTTTGTAGATGGTTCCTAAGCACTAACTGCCGTCTGGATAACACGGTGTAGGAAACGATTGGTTTCATTTTTCTCTCTAGTGACAGCACTCCAAATTTACAAAGAACAGAGCTACGTGTGGGAATCGACAGGACTTCTCCTTTAAGAGTAAAGTGTTGGTCCTAATGATCCTTATAGCCAGGCTGACAGAGAACCGAATAAGGAAGCAGCAGTATGCCTTTAGGATAAGACACCGGCAAGCCAAGTTGAGGCTCAATTACCTGGCAGCGGGATCCGGGCTGGGGCTCCTCTAACCTGGTCCACATCAAAGCATCTAGACTCTATTTTCCCATTTTCTTTTTTCATCAATAGGGGACATTGGCCAGAACTGGGTTTTTTATCCTGCTCACAGCTTCTCTCATCCCCTATCCCTCGCATTTAAGCGGCAGGGGATGAGAGAAGACATTTACATGCAAATAAAAATAAAATAAAAACAGTACACACAATCTGTCAAATGGACAAATCAACCACCCCATGGAGACGTTTAACTTAAGCCAAAAGATGTGGGTATGTAGTTAGTTGGTGTGGTTACACAGCATGCAATGTTTTGTTGCAACCAATGAGCTGGTCAATAAAAAGGATTAGGCATCAAGACCCGGTTACAACTTGGCATTTTTTCAAAATTCATAATTTTTCTGCTAGAATGGTTTGGAAAATTTGGTTTTGAATTGGGTCATTGTTTCAAAATTTAACATGTACAAGTTTTGGTTGTGTGTCTTTATTTAATGGCAAAGACGACCGGTAAAACTGTAAATCCCCATTGGATCAAAATAAAATGTTTCTTTTACTCATGGAATAAGCATGTGACCCGATTCAACTCCACCTCTCAAGACTCTGATACGAAAGGAAGTTAATATAACAATGCCCAACCCTATCAAAACGTGTCATAGATTAAATGTTTGAAGTGTCATATTATGGTTGTGCACATTTATCAACTTTGTCTGTCTCAGTAGACACAAGAGAGCTAGCCAAGCTCTGCTCAAAAGGTCAAAAATCAGACATCTTTATACATTTTGTTTTTTATGGATTAAACACACAATATATGACATGGTAATCGTGAGCTTTGGAGGGGGTGGGAAGTTGATTTTGCTCCGTAGTACAAATGCTGCCTAGCTGTTTTCACAGTCTTTATGCTAACCTATGGTAACCAGCTGTTGGCTGGGTCCTCATACTTTACCTTAAAACTCCTAGCACTATGTGAATAAGGACATTTTTTTAAATGTCAAGAAAAATCTGCTTCTCATGTCCAACAAAATATGCTTACTGTAAGGGTATATTTCTGCCATGAGTGAGTGAGTTTCTTTATTTCTTTTAGGCGGTAATTCTGGATTTGGTTCTGAAAAAAGTTGCGTTTGAATGAATTTTCTCAGAAGCTGAAAGACTTAACAACAAACAATGAAATGTAAAAAAAAAAAAAAGGCATCAGGAAGGACATTAAGTCATATCCAGTGGTGTGCTTTGTGGGGATTTCACAACTGATTTAACCACCTTCCACTTTTGGCATTTTGTGGTTTAACAGCCTGAACAAATGGGTTTGATGAGGAACTTTGTCAATAATCCAACAAGCACTGGAAATCAATTGGTTCTTACCAAGACACTAAAACTTAGATTTAGAAGTGTTAGATTATTTATCTTGTTTAAAGAGGGAACTTCTTATTTTAAGTGTTCAACTTTACACTACAATCTTAAATCAAGCAAGCTTGTCAAGTGAAATTTTCTAGCTGCATGGACAGATAATTTCACTTGTTTAGAGTACCTTTTCCCTCAGATTTTAGTGTTTTTATCTTGTTTTTAGACACCCTTTTTTGCAGTGGCATAATGCAACCCATTAGTCTTTTTAGTGTTAATAGTTTAACAACACTGTCCGATCACATGTGGCCTAACAGTTATTCAATTTTAATTCACTTCTTGAAAAAATATATTTATTTTTAAATATTAGCACACTTATGCATTAAATGAATAAACCTACTCTAAATTAATGCATTTGCAGCCCTGCATTTCATTGTTTTGCAGTGGAGATAGAGACCATAAAGTAAAATGATGTGCTACTTACCAATCACCAGGGTGGTCATGAAGCCATTAAGCGGTAAAATTGAGATTAGCTTAAACCTAATGAAATCATCATGACCAAGTCCACTGCAGAAGCAGTAAGTTTTCTTACTGGGGAATTCTCTGGTTACAGGAATCCAGTTCACCACGTAGTCAACGGCAAGTAAATTGAAGCAATAGTTTTGGGAAATAAACTTTCTTGCCGAGACTTAGGTGAAAAGATTGATGTTACTTTCATGTCTGTATGGTAAACAGGCTGCAGCTAGCAGCTTAGCCAAGCATACAGACTGGTAACAGGGGAAACTTTCCAAAGCTAACAAAATCAGATTGTGGCGGTTTTACCCCCTGTAAACTGATTTTGTATGGTGATTCCTTTATGTTGGAAAATGGGAAAAAACTGTTTACCAAAACGTCAAAATAACCCCTTTGATATGCATACATGGACCCACAACCCACCTGAAGCAGTGCATGAACTTTCTGTTTGTTCTGCCATCACAGTAGATGAGGGTCTTTCTTTCTATGTCCTGAAATAAAGCACTCTGCCATGTTCCCATGTACTCACTGTGTAATACTACTCCATAGACCATTGTGACTGCAAGCAGATGTGAGAGTGCTTTAGAGAAGAAAGTAGTAAAAGGATACTTGTAGTCCAGATGGTGCCACAGGCCACGTGTTGTGTCTGGCCTCCCTGTAGCAACCTGTACACCATGAGAGGATCACTGTTATTCATTGACACACAAAGACCCTCAGGGGTGTCTATATTCGCTGCCTGATTGAAATGCTGAAAACCTGCACCCCTGGATGGTCAGCAGGGTCATATCCAATGAACTTAGCTTTTACAGGTGGGACCTCAAGCACTGTGCTTATATTGGAAAATCTTGTTTTAAAAAACGGCAAAGCCCTTAGAGATCCCCACTTCCTACAGTAAGAACAAGCCCCCAGCAGTCTGTGTGTGAACTCTGGACAAGGTTACATTTAACAATTTTCATAAGAAAGAGCCCTGGGGCTTGGCCTCACCTCTCCACTGAAATCCTCCTCCAGCCTTACCGGCCGCGCTGCCTATTCTGTCTGCCCCTCTGGCCTCATAATGCCAGGGAGCTGCCCAGACCATGCCCCAGTTACAGCGTGCAGATAAGAGTCAGGTCAAATAAGAACATGAAAGAGATGGGATGGAAGCAGCCATGGTAAGGTGGTGGTGGGGGGAGCGTGTAGGTGGGTGGACGTGTGTGCAAAAAAAATAAATAATAATAATAATAAAAGGATGTGCTACAGAGGGTAAATTTAGCAGGAAGAAAAGACTGCATTCCCTCCTCTTGAACCTCTTCTTTACTTTGATGTAACGCGGTGTCAAAATAAACAGATTAAAGGGTGAAGCACATTATGTGTTGGTGGAAGAGGATGGCAGGATATGCTGTAAATCCTTGCTATGTATGTGTAAAAATGCTGCATGTTGTTATCCTTGTAATGTACAGTGTGCAAAAAAAAAGGTCTAGCAATACCCTCTAGCAGGAGTACAGATTCAGTAAATGTGACGCAGTACAGTGCTGCAGCACTTTAATGGTAATTAAAAATAGCTCTTAACCAAATGAAATTTCATTGTCTTTGAATTGTATCGCTCCTCTCCTCTCACTTTGTTCAGTTTCCTCCAGTGGGGAGAGCTGTAGTGTTGGCAAGGAAGCAAAAAGCACATAAGATGTAAGTTATTTTAAGTATTATGAATGAGTGAATAATAGACACTGCAGGGCATCCACCTGCTAAAGTCATCTGGAAAGAAAGTGAAGCTGCATAGTTTATTTTTAATTCTACAGATATTTATTTACAATAAAGATAATTACATTAGTGATTACATTAGTCATTTATAAGCCTTGTGAGAGGTTTCCTACTGGCATCTGTTATTTCTGTCTCCATATTTTGGAAATTAGATCCTCATTTTTAAAGTTTAATGTATACTGGCGGAGACTTTTCATTAAAAATATATCCCTGAATACCTAAACAGAATCTAAAAACTATAGGTAGACCATTAGGACTAATGTTTGCAATAGTTGAAGTGTTATAAACAACAAACACTATTGTCTGCAATACATAAATATAAAGTAGCACTATTGCTCAATATTCTAAATGGAATTGCAATATATTGAGCAATAGTTAAAGTCCAGCTAAACGGAGGAAGCACACAACATACAGTCAGAGCAAACCTTAGCATCTTGGGTATAAGACCTTTTGTAAGACTGAAATAAGACGAATGCAAGACAGATTGCTGCTTTGCAGCTTGGTCTACACAAAAGCAATCTCTTATATTCTCCTTTAAAAAATATAAATACTTGTTATATTGTTGACCAAAGATTTACTGGACATCATATTTTTATTGCACTTCAATTAAAATACACTTCAATGCCAGAAAGAAGAATGACTGTGGATATAAACAGAGCAGACTGAATAGTGACAATAAGGTGTTTTTACCTCATGAGAAAGGTCTTCTGGACTTTCATCGGCATCCACCCCCAGTCTGTAGAAAATGAAAATAAAAAGAAGATTTTAGTCTTAATTACAGTTGAAACTGTACCTTTTTTAAAGTCAGTTTAGCACTGCATGCGACTTAGAATGAAAGTGAAAGTCAGCGTGTGACCCGGCTCAGTTTGAACCATAGACAGTGAAGGAAATAGACACCGCATCACCTTAGACTTTGACAGAGAGCAGTGAAGTCAATTAGAAGCAATTTTCTGGTTACGTAAATGTGACGTGAGCAAATTGTCTGAAAAGTTGTAAGTCTTCCGGTAGCTATGCCAAGAGAAATCTCAATCATTCTGAATCTTGCAGAGACGGACAGCGTAGGTATATGTAAGTAAATAACATTGGCAGAGCTAATTATTGCTGACTAAAATGCTAGTTAACATTAGTAGTTAAACTTAAACAGTTAACGTGAATCAAAACTGCCTGTGCAACAGAAAGTCGCCTTGTTAGAACACAATTGTTACCCTTTTTTTTCTCCAAAAAACGACCGGCATGGAGCCAGAACATGAGATAGGCTAATAGAGCTTTTATACATTGTCGTGTTTCTTTAGAAATAAACAATGGACAAATCGAGTTTTTAAGCGCTTCAGATGTAAAGGTATTCGCTGTCAAAGTGACGCCAAAATGAATTTCAGTCAAAGGAATGCTAATGGCAGGTGATGGCTTGTTAGCCAAAGAGTCTCCCTATAGGAGGTACGCTTTCCAGATGCTCGCCTACCCCCTTGGTTTGAACATGACCTTTCAAACAGTTTCATCAAAATCAGCCTCATCTTCCCCATCACACCAAGAAAATGTCAGCTGGGTAAACCTTTGATAAATGACAAACTGTGTTGCAATTATGTTTGATTTTCTGCGTGCCTGCCATTATTACCCTGTCGAGGTGAGAACCCTACTTAGCTGCAGGCGTGCTCGAGCAACAGGGCTGAGAGGAGAGGCCGACTGGCTGCTTGCTCGCTCTCAATTGAAACAAAGTGACTCAGCACTCGTCAGTGACAGCCTACTGAGCTGCTTCATTGGGGAACAAGGGCACCGTCTCAGCGTGCACACGCATTCCCTGCATACGCACGCACACACACGCACACACACACACACACACACACACACACACACACACACACACACACACACACACACACACACACACACACACACACACACACACACACACACACACACACACACACACACACACACACACACACACACACACACACCATCTTTTACCCTGAATGTGAAATCAATGATGACTTTTTAGCATTTTCCTACATTATGATAACTGCATGTCATCCAAAATCCATCATTTACAGTTTTTCAGTAGCCAAAATACCTCCATTCAGTACACAGAAGGTAAATATGCTGGTTCCTACAGGTCAGCAGTTAACTCTTATAGCCTAGCATTACTGCTGCAAGGCTCAGAACATTTTGAAATAGCCTGCCACTATCACTGTGCTGTGCTGTGTATGCGCACGCGTGCGTGCGTGTGTGCGTGTTCAGTTCGAAGGCGCTGTTGCCAAAGCCTTTCACCATGAAGCTTCTGCAATAATACCCCAAAGAAGAGATTCTCATCAGAGCATTAGAGCGCTGCGACTACTTTAGGTTGTGTAGATTTTTGTCTTGGCTGCCTTCTCTCCACAATTCATCTCCAGTGTTTATCTTAACTATTTGTTTTTTTAATTCCTCCCTCTCTGATCAGTGTTCTTGTTAGTTCTCACATTTCAGTTTACTCCTATGCTTTTGAAGTCTATTACTTAATTTAATAAGTTTATTAATCCCCAGTGGGGAAATTACAATTTACACTCTGTGTACACACTTTGTTAGTAATCACACACAGGCCTGAAATACACTAATGGAGAGATGTCAGAGTGAGTGGGCTGCCAGCTGAACCAGCGCCCTGAGCGGTTGGGCGGTGCCTTGCTCAAGAGCACCTGGCAGTGCCCAGGAGGTGAAGTGGCATCTCTCCAGCCACCAATCCACACTCCGTTCTTTTTGGTCCATATGGGGACTTGAACCAGTTTCCCAACCCAACTCCCTACGGACTGAGCTACTGCCACCCTTTACTTAATTAATTTGATTTTGATCCTTTCTGGGGTCTCTCCCATCAAACCATCCATCATTAACCATTTTTGTTTTCCTTTTTCACCATCTGTCCTTGTCTCTTCCTCTATTTACAGTATTCCACCCAGCTTCTGTCTCTTCCGGTTTATTTGCGACATCTTCTTCTCTAAACCCATTATTATCTTAACCACATCCATCTTTGTATCTTTTCTTATTTTTGCCAATCTAGAATTCTTTCGATTATTGTTTTTCCAAATCCGTTCTGTCCGCTTTCAAATGTCTCATTGTCCTCCACTTTCATCCAACCTATTTCTCTTCACAACATCCATTTCAATCTGTCACATCAATTTTAGTCTCTTTATCCCCTCCTACCTCCCCCTAATTTTGTTTCTTTCTTATCTCTTTCTACTGTCTGCCTGCTATTCCCTAAATTTTCTACATGTATTCATTCCTCCTGTCAGAACAGTAGAAAAAGGCACAGAGGTTGAAATTGTGCAGAAATTGCACGGGGCTGAAGGTAAAGGAGCTGCTTGAGATCTGTGTTTATTATGCAAGGTCTTACACTGGACCAAGTTGTTTTGGTACAAAGTGTTATGGGAAAACCTCTTATATGGCACTACACATGACACTATACATTCCCAGGCGACAGGCTCTGTTATTGTACTTAGCTGATAGAAAATGGAAAGGGCAAAAATAAAGTATGAGGGAAAGAGCCAGAAAAGGAGCACAAGCTTAAGGCGTGGGGGGGAAAAAGATCAGGGAGAGGATAACAAAACAAAAAAGAATGAGTTCCAGTTTCCTGAGCATGATGGTGAGTGAGATAGTCTTCAGTGACATGAAAGTGAAAGCATGAGTTGGTGCTGCCGCGTGTCTGAGAGAGAAAGAGAGAGAGAGAGAGAGAGAGAGAGGGAGAGGGAGTTGGTGACTGTCTGAGTGAAAGATTGACTAGGAGACAGGACAAGACAGCCAGAGAGAGGCAGAGAGAAATACATAAAAGAGAATAGCAAAGTGAGACAGTCCCTCTTAAAAGAGAGGAACAAAAGGTAATAGCGAGACAGGGATGTTTGTGAGAAGGACAACTTCTGTTTTGTGTCTTTGGGAGAATATTTTACTGTCAGTCAGCCTGCTCTCACTGTATCACGATATAGATTGATGTGACCCCCTGTTCCCTGTTACCTTTAGCTTCAACACACTGACACTCAATAAAGATGAATCAAATCCAAACAAAATCTAACAACTCTGTGCCCGTTAGTTCACAAAGATACATCTGCAAACAAGTGAAAGTGGGCCGAGACAATGGGAGAGGTAATAAAACGCTATGGAGGAAAGTCTGCAAACTTTACATAAATGTGTATCTGCTGCAGGAAATAGGGTCCCAGACAATAGCTGAGTCATCGGTACTTGTGTGATGAGTAATGTGGGTCTCCCATGACCCAGCTACCTCCACTAATGGAGGTGGAATTTCCCATTCTGCAGGGAAACCACACCGATGTATAAAAACGAAAAAACAATTAGATCAACTCAGACAAGATTGGGAACATAAGTGTGGTCTTTATGTGCTGATAATATCTCCACTCTGCTGAACTACACTGTGACTAGAATATCTCTGGACATTTTCCAAGATGACAAAGCGTTCTGCACAGGGCCTTTAGCGACGACTCATCCAGGTTTTTTGGGAGCAATGCTATTAATACGAACATGTTGGACGGTTTCTGTGTTTAGTACAAAAAATGCATAACTGTCACACCCAAGATGGATGCAGAAAGCACCCCTGCTCATCCATAAACACATCCTTATAATATTTCCACTTTGCCTCAAAGAAAAGAGATACAGCAAAATATATAGGCTCGAGCAATGTGCGTGCACACATACATGTGTGCCTGTGTCTCTCTAGCATTATCATCAGAGACAGTAGTGGGCTGATAAACGTGTGTTTGCTTTGTTGCAAGCCCACTGTACACACAACCAAAACAGCTCCCAGAAACATCAACTACTCTGCACATACAGTACAGCTCATTTATAATATATCCTCTTACCTTGGAGGCAGTCTACAGGTAGTAGTTCACCGTGTTTACATGCAGGCAAAACATTTCCTCGTAAGGAAAAAATCTCCTCTGCATGTGATTAGCAGCACTAGTTAATAAACATTTGGATGAGTTCAAGTGCTCAAGTAGCATTATACTCAGCAGGCAGGGTAAATCAAGTTCCGACACTCGTCCCATCTGCTGTGCTCACTCTGTGCTATTTCGTCTACTTGCTGCTCCGAGAAAGAGAGAGAGGAGGATGAGAGAGAAATAGACAGAGGAGCAAAGAGACAAAGAGTCAGTATCTTTACTGTGAGGTTGGAAAAGAGGAAAGCTTTAAGTCAGCCTTCCAGTTTCCTGTTTACACACATGCATGCACATGAGCATTCACACACACTCACACACCCACACACAAGCAATGAGTGGTATCGCAGTCTGACAAACAGCATGAATTTAAATTGTCACATTATATATAGTGTATTGCTAGCTCATCAATGCATCAACTATGCAGAGCAATAGTTGTTGCCATAGATGGCAATAAAGGCAACATTTTTTATCAACTCAAACAGAAAACATTTCAGGGACTAAGAAGAATGTGTGCTCTGGCTCAAGTAGCTCTAGCAATCGTGTAAAAAAAAACTGCAGTCTGCAGTGACTCAGACACTGACTATAAGATTGCATTGTATTGACTGCAGTGATTAGAGTGAGTGATAAGAAAAAACAGCAGTGGAAGGACTTTATAAAAGCTTGGACTGTGCATTAACGCAAAGATATGGCCCTTATCCAAACTGTCGAGATAAATGACTGTAAAGGAACAATCTGTCATGCTTTTATGTTCTTAATGTTTTAATAATAAAAACAAGAATTTTGTTTATTTTTGTTTGACCATAACTAAAGTTATAGGCCTGCTTTGTTTACAAATGTTACTGATTTAAACAACCTATGAGAGCTTCAGTAAACATTTACAATTGTTTTCTACATTAAGTCTATATATTAAAAGAGTTGTCAATCAAATTGGGAGTCACTGCAGGTCCCGACCCATAAGATAACACTGCAGTTGTGGTACTGTATGTAGTAACAAACCACAAAAAAAGTCTCCCAAAACAAAATCCTTGAGAGGAACTCTAGATGTCGTGAGAAAGTGGAGTAAACGGCACTCACACACACAAGCACACACATCCACATTGCAGTGTGATGAGCTCTTAACTTGCACCATGTATGAAACCCTGCCTCCTCGACCACTGTAAAAGTCACCCAAAAAGCATCACTAACCCAGAATTATATGTTGTCATGCATGAGGTGTGCTGAGCCCTATATCTCTCATAATAATGACTCTGCAGCGGGTGAGGAGACAAAACAAAGAACAATCCAAAATAAGCTTCCATTCCCATCACTGCAGTGTTACAAAAGAACAATCCATATATGGCCAAGTCTCTGTGTAACTGCGATATTTAGGTCAATCTACTGGAACCTAGAGTGAGAGAGTCCCACTCTCTCTGCAACCTAAATTTTACATCACTTGAGCGGGCATAAAAATAAAATTGGCAGAGTAGTGCGTTTGTGGTTAGTGTATGTATGCTCTCACATGAATGTGTATCAGTGATAGAAGTCAAGCATCTATCTGTGCACGTTGCACTGGGCTGTGCAAAGCTTATACATAAAAACACGGTTAATTGTTAAAGAGATGAAGTATTTTGTAGGATGCCTTTATCTAACCCGACCAAACTTTCAACATTTTCTGCCATATTGCACACTGATGAATGATCACCCACTCAACAGATGCCCAATATCATGTTATCATTTCTGTTGTTTCATCTGAGGCAAAGGATAATAATGGCCAAAAATAAATTCGGCACATTATGTAATGCCAACTCAAAAATTGCTGCTAGTCATGGCCTGATGCCAACAGTTATTACATTGACATTTTCACCTATTTTGAAGTGCACTTGTGCAATTATATAACTCGTAATTTTAATATATTTAAGTCTTTCAGTAAAGTAAAAGTCATAATCCGGCAGTGTAAAAGCACTTAAAGGGATATTTTGCAAATTTTAATCCAGAACGTGTTTTTCTTTGTGTGGGCATTGTGTTTAGATGAACGGTGTTTGGTTTCCCTCCGTGGTGCCAGTACGCAGAACGCGGGGCAAAGGAGGTCTGCCGAGATTTGAGTCATCCAGCAGATCTCGCCAGACCTCTGCTGCTCTGCTCAGCTGGGAGCTCAGTGCGCTGTGGGCACGGAGTGAAGAATGAATTCAAATTTTAACCTAAAAGAGTAAAAGTTTAGTTTATCAGTTTTTTTTTCATGATCAATATTTGACAAATAGAAAGAGTGTAAGGAGTGAGCCATAAATATTTTGTCTTTTGTATTCGTTCTGAAGAATTGCCCTTTCAGTGCACCTGTGTTCAATTATTTGTGGGGTAGCAGTATGTTAAAATATAGTGTATATTATGTAAAATTAAATAAATATATATATATATATATATATATATATATATATATATATATATATATATTTTGGAATATGTATGCTTTATAAAGATCCTTTTATCTTACTCTTGGCAAGAAAGCGAATAAGCATACCTTCCAAAATGAACAACTTTTCCTTTTTTGTTGTTGGTTGATCAAGGGGGTCTCTGGTCTAAGTACTTCACTATTTTACTATAGCCAGATACTATATTTGTTTTGTATGTAAAAAAAGATCAAAACTACAGAAATCAAATAAATGTAGTAGAGGAAAAAATATAATTTCTCACTGTAGGGAGTAAGAATGAAAAGGAATCAAAGATGAATTACTTATTTTCGGCGATTTGCCACTTGTCTACCTCATTATTGTACAGTACTTCAGATAATCTAGGTACTAACTACTTCTCTGCTTTCGTCCACTGATTTGTTTTCCCGTGTATCATGCCATTACTGTATCAAGATCCAATTTGGCTAAATCTATGAGATTAAAAGATAAAAAAACAACAAGAAAAACGGCAATATACTGTAAGATATCTCTGTCGTAGTTTAAGCCTCTCTTACAAATTCTCACTGTGTCAACTGCTGGAGAGAATGACATCCCTCCATTATGAAAGCTGACAGCCATCAGTGTTTCAAACAGTGTAAGTTTAGCAGGAGGGGAGTCTTTTAGCATTTCAGCCAGCTGAATCCCTGTGGATAACCAAGGACAGTTGGGAGCAGAAGAGGCTGTGAGAGCCAAAGATATTTGCATCACACAGAATTAATTTCCCTTCTCACAATGTTCACCTGAATGTCTCAGCATGACACAGGGAAATGGCCTAATTTTAACCTAGTGGAGTAAGCGGGATCCAGAGCAAGGCAAGAATTGGCTGTATAACAGTTTCTGCAAGGATATCAGCGCGACTTTGTTTCTCTGATTACTGACAGGAATGGGAGGGGAGTTGTTACTTTTGAAAAAAAAGAGCTACAACCACCAGTCATGCAGTTTTGGTGGTGCAGATGTACTGCCCTCTAGGAATAATAACAATACTTTTGACAAATATATTTCTAGGCAGCTATTTTAACAAGTCACAAGCAGTCCCCCTGAAAATGTTCACTGTTGGCATGTAAAAAAAGCCACACAATACCAATGAATAATAGCTGTTCAAATGCTTTCTACAGTATATGGACTGCAGTAGGAGAACCAAAATACAAGCTCTACAACAGGAAAATGTAATGTAAATCCACGTTGTATTTGCCTCCATAAATGTCTAGTTTTGCCATCAACAAGAACTATTAACAATTGTGTGAAAGTGTAAGCCGTGCACAAATGTGACCAGCTATGCCAAAGTCACTCACAGGCCCTGTCAGGTCCTTTATGAAATGTTCTAACAGCTCAAGCTGTTTAATGATTGTTAATGACCATCAACGTGTTCGACTGAAAATACAATAATAGCCTGTTACATTACTGCTTGCTGGTGGGTGCATGTGCACTGCCAACTGGGAAATCATAATGAAAAGGGTTGTGGTCAGTGAAAACCACTAAAACCAAGATTGCTGATGAAGCTTTCAATAACTAGAGTTGCTCTTGCCTGCAATTCTATTCTAGTTGCCGGATTGTTCATAAGTGTGAAACACAACAAATCTCTGGCTTTATATTGCCTTCCTTCCTTCTTCCTTTTTCTCACTCTTTGCCAAAAACGCCTCAAGGCTATGAGCTCAGATGTGTCCTTTATATAACTCTGGTGAAACACTTCATGGCTAAATCTGAGGCATGTCTTGATGTTGCGTATGGCTGTCATTTTTAACAGTGCCACCTTTTAATAGTAGAGGATCAAGGGGTGGTATTTGCTGGCCTCGGCTAAAAAAAAGGAGAATCTCAGAGAAAAGACTTAGTGGTATGTGGGTTAACATGACTGACGAGGCAGTTTCAACTACAGTAGCCCGTTTTGTGTTATATACGGCACTGTAATAAAATGGCTTACTGCTGCAAAGCCAATTGGAGGGATTGTCTTGTTTTTTTTACAGGAAAATGTGGTGCAAGTGGGCACAGTTTATTTTTGTTGCCGTTTGTAGACCCTGTCGGTACACAATCCGTGCTGCCTGCATGATCCGTCCTGCGAATGCGCAGATGATAATCATGATGTAAGGGGATTTACAACACAATCCGTTCCACAGAAGCGGTCCGCCGTTAGCCTCCAAGGAAAGCTAACGTTAGATTAGCTAACCGCTAGCTGAGACAGCATGTAAAAGACCCTCAAACATGAAAATAACCGTTAAAATATATGACAGCGGTTACGTCAGCTCTACTTTACTTGTGGTCATTTAAATAAAACACTCAATACTTGTCTTTATTTTTACTGTAAAGTCTTAATTTAGCTGTAGCCTGCTTTCCCCAGTGTTTAGTTTGAGTAACGTTATTTTAGACTGAATCAAGCCGTCAGCTAACGGTTAGCCGAAATAGCTGTTGGCTAAACTAGCGTTAGCTGCAGCAACGAATGTTGTAGCCTAAAACACGCGCAACATCGCTTAGAGCACCTTTAAACTTGCACTGGATTGAGACTTGAATGAGACTGTGTACCTTTTTCCAAGTGTAACTGACACAGGTAAGACGGCAAGATTTGATAGGAATGGTGAGAAGATAGCTGGTCAGGATGACCATTAGTCAATTCTGCCTGACAAAATTAGATTTGTCAAACCACTGTCTCACACCCCCCTAGGCATGGAGCTGGTATAATATCATGTCTTTAGATCCACACATGCATGTGTTGCAATTGCATAAGTGGTCTGTAATAGTTTGTGTAATATTTTGGGGTTTGGACATCATCCATTTTTTCCACATTCTCACTCATCTGCTGCCTCATCACCCTCTCCCCCTTTCTTACGAAAACAATCTTCACAATGCTGCTGCAGTGAGGGGATATTGTTCTCTATATGTAGGTGCTGATGAAATTTTGAGGGCGAGTTGTGAATTATTTAAAAGGGAGGATTATGAAAGCAGCTTCTTGGCGCGTTGCTAGCGGGTATGAATCAATAGGATCCCTCCCTCCACCACCACCTCTCCCTTTTTTCCCCTGAAACGGCAGACCCTTTGAACAGAAGTCCAGACACATGGCCACGGGATACAGCAGACTGGACAGCCAGATGCACCATGCCAGTGCACGTAAGAGGCTTGATGAAATACAGTACATGAGAAAGCCAGTTAGAAAGAGGATGGGAATGTGTATATGTGTGTATATGTGTGTCTATGTGTGCGAGAGGGGGTCTAATTCAGACTGACCACATACACAGGAACAGATGGTCTACTCAAGTCTATTCGGCAGCCAAGTCTATCCTTTTTCTCTGGTTCTGCCTGGAGGCGTGGGGTCTACAGTCCAAGTGAGAAAGGTTAGAAAAGACAGAAGGCCATACACACAAATGTACTGCATGCATACACACAAGCCTACATATTTCCCATAGGTATGTACCAGTTACACAACAGTTGCCTTCGATGAAGATCTGATTCCATGGATTTGATTTGTGCATTGCCATACTGAATAAATGACCATCTTCACAAATTGTACTTAAGTGTCACATAGTGACTTAGTCTACATAATTTTTTTATCTGAACCCCCTCTCTTTCTCTCAATGTGTGCCCATTTTGCTGAACCATTAAATCTGCCTCACTTTTCTCATCTGTGTATTGGGAGTAAGTGTTTGCCCGTCGCTGTTGTTTTCTCTCAGACCAACGATTTTTGCCTCAAGAACAAGCAGTTGGGACCAAACAACTACCACCACAGAGAGCCCAGATTTCACAGCACCGATCAAAGACAAATGGAAGGCTTTCAACCTTGTCGTGAACTTAACATTCAGAGCAGAGTGGATCATCATTTACGAGACGGACAGAAATAAAAAAAAAAGGCCCACATGGATGACACAGTGTTACCTTGACGGTTATCTTAGTTTGCATTGACAGGGAGTAGGAGGAAGTCACCTAACAACAACAAACAATAGATCCTGTCTAAAGTGAGGAATGCATCCTCTTAGCTGCTGACCTTACTGTTTTTTTTACAAACAGGGTCTTATTACTAATTGCTAGGACAGGGTCTACAAACGGCAACAAAAAAGTCAAACAGGGCAGTAACGGATGTCCATCACATTTGGCAGACCAAGGTTTTTAACCAGGCTAGTGGCGTCAGATCAGATTCTTCCTTGTGCTTAGTGCTAATTAGCAAACGTTAGCATGCTAACATGCAAAGCCAAGCTGGTGAAGCTAGTAAACATTACCTTCTAGACAACAGCATGTTAGCATCCGGATGTTTTATTGTGTAAATTGTTGTCATGTGATGTCTTTCTGCTGCATAAAAATTGCCCTTCTGGGACAAAAAGCCGACATCAGTTCAGTTTGTAAACTGAACTGATGTTAGCTTTCAGCTGAAAACACTTTTTAGCTTAACACTCAACATTTTTTTTACATTTCAGAACCAACATTTGGGGTAAGCACACTTGCAAATAAGTGTTTTAGATAGAATAGCTAAAGTTAGAGTCTACAACCTGTCTGACCTTTCTTGTCTCTTCCCCTCTTGTGCTACATTCCAAGGTCTCCGCAAATTACCTTTTTTTCTTCTTTTCATAATTGGTAAGAAAGAAGCCAAAACTTTGAGAGAAAAAAAAGAATTTTGTCTTCCATGTATAAAAATGACCTAGATTCAATCGATTATATTTTCATCTTTTTAGGCTGTCTCTCCAATTTTCTGTCTCCATCTTTCTGCCCAGTGTTCTTTCTGTAATTCTTCAAGAGGCAGAGGGCTGAAATGATAGAGGGCTAAAAATAATGGCTCTATAAATAAGAGGTGCCCATTGAGAGTGATTGAGAGGCCAGGTCGCTAAGCAGCTGGGGATGCTGGGTAAGTTGGATTAATTAGCGCTCTCCGCTTACATAGTGTAGCCCCCCCAACTCTCCCACACAAACACATGGCACGGCTTCCTCGTAAACAATACAGACAACGGTGCAGTGTTGGGTGTTGATTATTTCAAACACACTTTCTATCTCTACATCCGCCGTTCTCTGCAGTGTTGCAAATTTAGCCCCATCAGTACCATCCATCCATCATCCCTCATTACCACTTTCCTGTTCTCTCGGAGGACTCCATGCACACCACATTCTTAAAGCATTGTTCATTCAGCAGTGGAGTGGAAAAATGTGCGTGCACGTGCAAATGTGTGAGAGAGGCACCCTGTGTCCGTTTTATTATTCATACTCATGTGTGGATCGTCTTCCAGCCCACAGACACCTGCCAAAAATGCACACAGCAAATGGTGATATCCTCACTATATTTTCCTCTTACCTCTCTCTCTAGTGCTTAACTGAGACTATGTTAAAACAATCAATTCCAAAACATTTCTTAACATACCCCTTTGTATTTCCGTGTATTGAATTTGCATAGTTTGTTCATGCAAAATTCCCTGGTTTTGCGTTTAGAGCATCTGTCTGCCCTCATACACCCACACAAGCAGACAAACAAGCAGACACAAGCAGACACACACACACACACACACACACACTCACTTTTATTGCCTTGATGCTCTTTTTAATGGCTCGCCTCCTCCCTCTTCGTATTGACGTCACATCCATTAGGCTGTGCCTCTGGGCCTTTTTATTGGAGGCTGGAGCACAGGACTCCAATGTACGAGACCCCGTCCAGAGTCAATCTCCACCTGATAAACTTGCCATATTGGCGGATCTGACAGACGCGGTTACCACAGCAATCTGTTCAGTCTCTCTGCACACCGCCTCAACTATCAATCCACTGTGAGAGGAAACCTATTGAACTGTGTGTCAGAGAGGGGAGAGCAGTGTGTTAACAGCAGCGCAAATACATTACTTAAAAAAAAAAATAATCACAATTATTTTGATCAATATTGAGATCACGATTAATTATCACGTTTATTTGTTGATTTTAACCCAAACAAAATTTTATTGTCACATAGGCTATTTATAACTGCTTTCACATTCATATTGTGCTACATTCCTCTTATATTGAAGTTGTAGGTTGTACATACATCCAACTGCTACACATGTAAATGAAAATCATCTGAAATAAATAGCCTAGGATATATTTAAAAAAACAAAAAGATGTATCTCTGAGCTGCTTCACTTGTTTTCAACAATAACTGATTAAAAAAGCAAGGGAGAGAGAGGGAGTGCAATGGACATTTGCTATTCACAGAGTTATGGTTGACTCATTATGAATGGGTCCAACACGGTTACCAGGGAAGACACTGGTACAAATACAGGTTTACCTCTCATGCTTAACAATATACAGCTGTGATGATAACAATTAAAACTGTGGACAAATGTCAGAAGTGTAGACCGATGTTGCCGCTGTGTCTCTCTATGTTGCTGGCAGCCGTGTGTGAGTGAATGGGGGCGGGGCTGCGCGGAGAGTAAGAGGAGAAACCCAAACACAGGCCCGGCTTCACAGAAGAAATTGATCATTTAACGCAAAATTAAACAATATCGATATAAACAACATTGCTTTGTTTGTGGAGAGGCAGCGGATGTAAGGACATTAGGTGCACCGGTGCGACCTAGAGGAAAAATGTTCGACGAAACCTAGAGCCCTGTGAGCTAACAGACACAAACTAGCACTGGTCACTGCTGTAGTCTAAAAACAACACAGATGGGACAAAATGTTTGTAAAGTTGCATTTACTGGAAACTGGTATACCTTGTGACTAACGTATAACCGACTGCTATCTGTTGTGGAATTTTCCTCACGTTACTTTATCCTATGTGACTGTCTGCATCTAGAAACTAAGCTGCGCTGTGTAGGGAACAACTTTGACTGGCACATGATCAGACAGTGGTTTACGGCATGATAGATTGGCTTTGCAAAAAAAAAAAAGCGTTCTATGAATGGAATGATGCATTTACAATATCACTCATTTGATCGTGGGAAGCCAAAATTGTGATTGTGATTCAAATTTGAAAAATTGTGCAGTCCTACCTACTACCCTACAAATTGCACTGACTGACTCTTTCCTCCTTCATGAATGCAGATTAAGTGTGAAGTGCATCCAAGGCAACTTCAGTCTTAGCAAAACAAAGTTAGCTAGACTCGACTGGTGACAATGCTGTGCGGCCTGGCGCAGACAGAAATGGCAAATGTCAGCTTGTGGTCATGTCTATTTGGAGCTGAGATCCACTTGCGGTAGAGAACAGGCTGAACTATAATGGCAGAACTGTTTCCCCAACTGAGAGAAGAACCATCTGAAATGTTAAAATAAAGCTTGGTTCTTCAACACTCAATATGCAGGGTTCCACTGTGACTTAGTAGTGCACATCTAAACCCTGTCACCCAATTGAAGCTGAGCTCAATGAAATAAGAAATGAGACTTAACTTTCAGTCAGCAAGGGAGTGGAAATCCCCCAAGGAGGAACATGGGAAGAGGAAAATTGAGGAAGACAAGAAGACAGAGAACTGCAGGTTGTTTTGATAAATAACAGCGACCAAGTGTTCTGGGAGCAGCATTATAGCTCCAATCCATCATTACATCATCAAGCTATATTAAAAAAGAATGCGTTTTGTAGAAAAACATTTAGTGTTCATATCAGATGCATTTTGCTTGACAAATCAGACCAACAGTCACCACACCCTCTTAATAGACAAAAAAGAGGGATCCTTTTCCACATTCAGAAAGTATTGTAGATTGTGTTGGAAATCTCATTTAATGAATATGTCAAATTTTTAAAGCAAAAAAGAAAAGTCTCTTTACCCTGTCTATGTTCCAAAGTCATCTCTTGTTGAAGATTGTTTTTTCAATTCACACTTTGTCGTATATTTTCCCTTTTCCATTTGTTACAAAGCAATCCCTTTGACTGGACAGAATAAAGAATATACCAATAAAGAAGAAGTCAGGATTTAAGCTCTTCCCTCTCATGTCCTCTGTCTTATTGCCTCCTTTACTTATCAGAAGGGGTAAACCTATGCAGGAGCCATTCATCTTTGGAGACCTTTGAAGTATCTACCATCCAATCAGGTTGACATCCTTTTATTATCTGCAGTGTGTATTTGCGTGTGTACATGCGGATATGTGGGTGACTTTCCCCTCTCCTTCACTCTGTTATGCCTATATATTAGGAGGGAGGAGGTGTGTAAATGTGTATGTGGTTGTATTCTTGTACTACACAGTCCCCACAATTGGAAAATGTTATCTCAGCTCAACAGGCAAATAGATGTCAAAAACAGGAAGCTAGTAAGAGAGGGAGAGAGAAAAAGAGTGATATATATCTCCATATATGTAGATATACATATATCGATATCTATATAGATATATAGATATCTCTCTCTCTCTATATATATATATTTATATATATATATATATTTATATATATATAGAGAGAGAGAGAGAGAGAGAGAGAGAGAGAGAGAGAGAGAGAGAGAGAGAGAGAGAGAGAGAGATAGATAAGAGGTCAGTGGTGCTTCAATGGTAGTGAGCGACATAAAAGACATGTTTTTCCACCAGTCCATCTGTCTACTCAAAACAAAATGTCAGTCATTAGGCAGGCTCCAGCTGTTCCATCTTAGCCTCCAACATACTACAGCGAGAGAGCAAGGCCTCCTTCATTATGACCACCGTAACATATTTTAAAATTACATCATCTATCTTTTTAGTTATCGTGTCCTGTCTTTCCATCACTTATGCTCCATGGAGTATGCAAATTAACTACAGAAAGTAGTTAGTGTACACTACAGCCATGCTGGCAGCTCTGTGTGACTCTATTTAGGCACGGCGGTGTTTTTAGCTAAATGCACAAATCAACATGCTAACTAGCCCGCAGTGACAATGCTAACATGGTGATATTAATCAGGTAATATAGACCAGGGTAACCATTAGGGATGGGGAAAAACATGACATGCAGCTGTCATGGTGGTCTTGCCCCGCGCCCTGCTATGCCCTGCTACGCCCTGCAGTGCCCTGCTATGCCCTGCTACGCCCTCCAGTGCCCTGCTATGCCCTGCTACGCCCTGCAGTGCCCTGCTATGCCCTGCTACGCCCTGCAGTGCCCTGCTATGCCATGAACTACGACAACTACTATTTCTAGTCATAGTTTCAATATTTATATTGTGACTATTATTCCACTGTTCATCACACCCCCAACCGGCATCGTCAGACACCGCCTACCAAGAGCCTGGTTCTGTCCGAGGTTTCTACTTTAAAGGTAGTTTTTCCTCGCCACTGTCGCACTAAATGCTTCCTCTTGGGGGAATTACTGGAATTGTTGGGTCTTTGTAAATTATAGAGTGTGGTCTAGACCTACTCTATCTGTAAAGTGTCTTGAGATAACTTGATGATTTGATACTATGCATAAAGTTGAATTGAATAGAATGTTTTCGGTGGCAATACTGAATCATTACACAGACGCCAAGTATGGACCTATTATTATAATGTATGTTTGCTGGTCAGTTTGTCTGCTTTACAATCCCAATTAATGTTTCTTAATTAAGAAAAAACAAATGCTGACAAAATTTCCTTTTGGGTACATCAATTGAAATTGGGAAAATTTAGAAGTTGTAAAAAAAGGTAAAGAATTGCAATTTTACACAAAATATTGCAATATGTTTAAAATCGCAATAATATCATATTGGGACGTAAGTATCGGGATGATATCGTATCGGTAGGCCTCTGGTGATTCCCACCCATAGTAACTATCTTAGTTTAGCCTGTAAGCATGCTAAGACTTCTTAATTAAACGTCATCCCTAGAGCCATGGAAAAACCCACACAGAACACATATCTGCCCTTTTCATGACATTAAAGATGCCCTGCCACATGTATTTCATTGCTTTGTAGTAATGTCTGTAGTTCTACCATGGACTCTGTAAAAAAAAATTGCGGAAAAAAATGCCTTTCTAGCGTGGTATAGAAAGCTTGCAGGAAGACTCGGCTCGATTTGTGCCAGTTCTCATTATTATTCAATGAACTAAGCTGCTTGGCTCTGATTGGCTAACAGCTAGCAAATGAGAGCCTGGCTATCAGCATGCTTTACCCAGCGCAACTGGGCAAGCTCATGAATAGTTATGAGCTCATATGGATTTGAATTTCCAAAAATTCAAGTAAAAACATTTTTGTGTGGCAAGGTACCTTTAAGTAAGGATGGACAGCAAAGCTTTAAACTGCAGTAGGCTTAACACAGAGCAGAGGCAGTAAGTCTGAAGACCTTGCAACTGCACATCTACAGCTACCACTAATAATAGATAAGAACAAATGGTAAAAGCAAATTAAAACTATCATCTGAGCTGAGGAAAAAAAATGACATTCAAAGATTTGAATTAGAGTATTAAATGCAGTTTGAAGAGTTTCATTAAAGGGATTCATTAAACAGTGTTTCAATGTCCTAAATTCAGTGTCGGGCAAGTTACTTTTCCAAAATAATTAGTTACATTTACTAGTTACTTCTTCCAAAAAGTAACTAAATTAGATACTCTGCTACAAATTATAAAAGTAAGTGGTTACTTAACAAAGTAACTTATGCTTTACTTTCAAAAAAGTAAATTGTTAAATGCTTAAATCTGACCCCACCTCCACCCCTCTTTAATGGAACTTAAAATAGATGTGCATGTTTAATTATTTATGGTAAATCTGAATATTATAATGAAAAGGACACTTAATACAATACATTTTTAACAGAAACAATGTACACACATCTAAACTAATTTAATGTTGCTGTGGGACAAAGTGAGACTAGCCTGCATGCTTTCGAACACCCGCCCAACTCAACCTCTGATTGGCTTTCCATGAAACTTTACTCAACCTCAGCAAATTGTTAGCATTTAAGCACTTGTCTAGTGCATGGCCCACTGACCAAGGAAGAAAAAAAGTCTTTGAATCTCGGCTCAGATCTAGTTGGTCTGATGAAAAAAACATCTTCAATTATAGTAACACACCACATATTTCGGCAGTAACGATAATGGCGTTATTAAGATGGGAAGAGTATTCAATTAGATTACTTATTACTGAAAAAAGTAACGCCATTATTTTATAACGTCATTATTCCCATCACTGCCTAAATTAAACTAATACTACAATAATGTAAAGACTGAAATAGTCTTAAGGAGGAGAATGTATTCTCTGTTAATACTGACCTATCATAAATAGTGGCTGTGAACACAGAACCAAACATTTTATAGTGTAAAACCAAATCAAAACCACCTCAAACATCATAACCTCTTTGAAAAATTCCAGTCAGGTTTCCGCTCTGCCCACAGTACAGAGACAGCCCTAGTCAGAGTCACAAACAACCTCCTCATATCATCCGATGCTGGCTCTTCATCCCTCCTCATCCTCCTTGACCTTTTTGCTATATTTGATACTGTTGACTATGGCATTCTTTTAAACCGGCTCCACCTCACTACTGGACTAAATGACACTGCCCTCAGTTGGTTCAGATCTCACAAACCGGACAGAATACATCTCCCTAGGCCACTCCAAATCAAATCCACACACAGTTACTTGTGGTGTCCCCCAGGGGTCAGTCCTTGGCCCCATCCTCTGCCTTATCCCCCTTGGCCAAATCATCAGCTCCACAATTTTTCCACTGCTATGCTGGTGACATACAGCTCTATGTAAATGTCACAGCTGACACCCGAGGAAAAAAAGGACCATTATACAGTTTCATGGTAGGTTGTGTTGGGATACATCAATAATTACTTGCACAATACAGTGAAGTAATATTTACGTTACTGTATGCTGATTTGTGTAAATATTCACTTTATTTTGCAGCAGCATGATAAAACTCAAGTGTGGGCAATAATGCACCTTGAAATTGAGACCGAAATGAAGCGCAAAAGAGAGGAATTGGCGAGAGGAGGAGTGACAGCCAGTCTCAGCTTTAAAAGCACATTATGTCTTGTATTCTGATGTGTGACTGAACAGTGAGCTGACTGAAAACAGAGACAAGGTTCTTGTCTGGTTTGAGCCTTAACCACCACACTAAACATGAAGCCCATGAATTTCTCATTGCAGATGGACAGACAGTTTACCCATTTAAGCTCAGCTCACCCCTGTACAGCATGCATTTCTGAGTGTGTTATGGATGTGTGTGTATGCGTGTGTATGTGTGTGTGTGTGTGTGTGTGTGTGTGTGTGTGTGTGTGTGTGTGTGTGTGTGTGTGTGTGTGTGGCTGGCTGGCTGTGAGAGTCTTAAGATAGCAGAGTAGTGGAACAAACAATAGCATCCCACTGTATATTGACATGATATGGTTTTCCTTTGAGCCTCAGTTATAAAAGTGAATTATTTCTATTGCCCACTGTGTGGTTGGAAATTGTCCCAGGCTATTGGGCTACACTCAGCAGTGAGACTCTTATCTGTAAACAACCAATGTCTTTAGTGTTTTAATAGGAAATTCAAAACCTAATGTGAGATTGGAAAGACAAACAATCATCACCATTTCCAGTCAACAGTGCAGACCGGCACTTTTTTTTTTTTTTATTGCACCCACACACGTACACCCAGCACCTTAATACATTTGATACCAGCTTTCTTGAGCAAATTTCACAAAGTAGAAACATTAGACATTTTACTACCTTTTTCTTTTATTTAATGCCTGCGGTGGTAGGTCTTTTGAGGTAGCTATGGGGTAAGAAAAGAAAAAAAAAGTAGCAATTTCACACCGAGTACAACTTCCAAAGACTTCTTCACAAAGCCATTTCAGAGATTGAATGGAAGTTGAATTCGCTCCAGGTGAAGAGATGTATTCACCGAAGTCATTCAAAGTTGTTACTTGTCTCTTCACTTCATACAATCGGATAAGGGAAATAGAGGTGGGAGTTTGGGATGGCAAGTGAGGAAAACAGAGCTATTCTCTGAAACATGACAGCCCTGAAGGTTTAAAGCAGTGTACTGTGATGGGGTCCACATTTGGTATGACTACCCACAAAGACAGCAGTGTCATGGAGACAGAAATGTGCAGTCAATAGTGTATTATTCAGGACAGATATCCACATGTATACATGCACGCTCGCAAGTATAGTCATGAGATACAACCGTAATATAAGTCAAAAACTGAAAGAACTGAAGATTTTACAGCTACAGAGACAACTATATCATGCATGCCAAGGGCTGGTAAATGTTTTTTGTTTAAATCTGATTAATCTAAGGAAATCTAATTTCAAGACACAAATTATTATTCCAAGCAGTGTTTTTAAAATGTCTTATATATCTGGAGGAGATCTTTAATCTTTATTGCTGCCTATTTAAACACAAATATTTAATGTTGATTAAAATACTTGAAACCAAGTTTTAATGTGATTCAAACACAGTCAATAAAGGATCATGAACTTGTCATGAAGTGAAAGCCGCAATTAAGTCTAGAATCAGGGTAACAAGTCAAACAGGAGCCAGAGAGACTAGCGGTAAAGGTCTTCATATTGTTTCAAAAACTACTAAGAAATGTAGTTAAAAATTTAAATATTTCCAGAAACAGATTTTACCAGCCTTTAGAAGTTGCTATGTGTAAACTGTAACACTGACACAGTTCAGTCTTGGTGGAGATAGGATCTAGAAACAACAGAGCAAAAACTAATTTAGCTGCTCAGCTGACACAGAACAAGAGACCTGTATTCGTGGACACAAATGCATTGCCCTGTGGGATTTACAGTGATATTGTTTTTTTTTTGGTCTGGTTCATAAACATTAGCGTTACAATGAGATGAAGCTTATTTGGCTGTAAAAGCTCCAACAAACAACTTGGCAGATTGGATTACCAAAACCAATCTGCAATTCATTGACAATAAAGCAGCTCCAGGTTCCGTTAAACATCACAAACTGCTTCATTGCCTGTGTCTTGTAGGACTGAGAGAGAACATTTTTATGTGTTTTAATGTGTTTTTTCCTTTAAATCTGATTTATAAATATTCAATAAGGCAATTTCAATGTTTTACTGAACTTAGTTTTTTGAATTCTTTTATTTTCTTATACTAATGAAACATTTGCTCAGAGATAGAGAGAGAGAGAGAGAGAAAGAGAAAGAGAAAGAGAGAGAGAGAGAGAGAGATCTGAACTGAAAGCCCCTGGAGATTCAAAAGCATTGACTTTGAAAGACTGTGGGAGTAAATTATACCACTGTGATCTGGGCCATAGATTACACTTTAATAATATAAGTATCTAATTACTGCCTTGCCTCCTTCTCGCCTCTTCTGTACTCCTTAATCATTATCGCCCACTGGGCTTTGAAACACAGATAGTACGCAGACTTGCGTGTGTCTTATGTGTTCTCTTTATATGGCTACAGTGTAGTGTACACACTGGTTTCTGTGTGCAGGGTGGTAGGCTGCATTCAAATGCCATTTCTTTACTAAAATGTTTCCAGGGACCTTTGGACCTGCTTTTTGCCCTGTGCACCAGCCGTGCAAGCCACTAATAGAGGTCAGAGTCGGAGCAGACACACTGAGTTAAGTGCCTGTGTAGGGCTGAGCTGCAAGGGGAGAAGGTAGAGTTCAAACATAAAAAAAAAAGCTTTACAAAGAGCTGTTGGCTAAATACTTAATGTCAGAGTATAACATTGCTGTGTCTGTGTTTGAGAGACAGAGAAACCGCAAATGATGTAAAAGTGACAGACAGGACGATAGGTTTGACTAGCGTCTATTGACGGTGCTGCTCGGAGAGGTGGTAGCACTAACCTGATGTTCAGATGGCACAGCATGGGATGAGCAGCCGTACCCATCAGCCAGATGGTGACGCTGACCAGCAGCAGAGTGGTGGTGAGGATGGTGCGCCTCACTTCTGTGGATGTGTCTCTCATAGCCAGGCTTAACGCCACAGCGCCCCTGAAACCTGAGAAAAGAGAAGACCTTTCTGAGAAAACAGCTCGATTGATGCCATCCATCAATCCACCAGACAACTACCTACCCACAAATTATTAGAAAAAGGCAGGATCGAGCTACCATGGATAACAGAATGCAACCTTTCACTGTCATTGACCAGCTGCTTACAAGCAAGCGGCCCCAAAACAAACTTCTAGATTGCTGTACAGTGGTGACATAATACATAAAGCCAGAACGATTCCCAGAGCAAATCCTTTTACTGCCACGAGGAACAGATGGGGGAGGTGGTGGTGATGGTGGGGGAGTTTCTTTTTTTAAATAGCAAGACAAGGGCTTTTTTACAAAGAAACCTTCTTATGTAAGAGGTAAAATGGGTCAGGCAAGCAGCAAAACATGCTGTTGCTGCAGTACCCCTCGGACATCCCTTTCTCCTCCATCATCAAACCATTCAGAGCTTCAACCATTAGACACTAAAGTGAGGCGATGCCTTATTTAGTCTTCACCAAAATACAGATACAAAAATAGAAACAGATGAGTGAATTATTAATATATGTTATAAAGCCTTAGGATGGCACCTGTCTTTGTGTACACACACAGAGACACAAAAAACTGTACTTTCAGCATCCTCACTATTGCCATAAGCTGCAGGAACAGTGAAGAGAATTGATCCATTAAAGAGTTTTCATAGGGTAAATTAGTTTCTTGCAGCAATAATACAATAAAAAGATAACATAACAGATGTGAGCTGATATACTGCATTTTTTCAGCAAGGTCCAATTATGTAAAATGTTTCTACAAATGAAAATAAAACACAATAAATAATGTTAATAGGTATTATCAAGAACAGTACCTGCAAACATCAGGAAATGCTGGAAGGGGCAAGGTATCTTGGTTGTGCGTCCCAGGTTGAGCAGGAATGAAAAGGGGTAGATGTTGCATGCTCTAGATATAAAGATGGAGATCTGTTCATAATGAGTGCAGATTAAGGAGAGTACTTGTAACTGAGACACATTTACTGGTTAAAGTACAATTATGAGTCAACATGTTGCCATCATAATTTGCGTATTTTTTTATGAAAATCACAATTTCTTTGCATCATAGAAAAACTGACTGTGCCAGAGAAATACAGTTTGTTTGTCAGAAATGCATGCATGCATTCCGTTGCATTTAAACTTTAAGATTAAGTCTGCAGTCAGTTAAGTTTAGGTTTAATTATTGCTAATTTAAGTTAAGGTTTTGCTTTTTAAATTTATTCTAAAAGACTACACCTGGTTGACTTCACATAGTCCGATCCTTCAAATTAATAGACAAAACACTAAATTCCATACAAACATGCCAATTATATGCAAGATCAGGCTGTACAATTACGCCGACGGATATCAACACATGTGCACACACATAACTAAATAATTTCTGAATATTTTCTTTTTAGCATGCAAACACAGCACTGTGGCACCATGTCGAGGCATGAAGCCAACCAGGCTCTGCCAGCTGTCTCTGCCCTCCACACACACTTTGATGTTTCACATGGGACTGAATGCTAAGTGTCCTGGGCAGCCGTTTGGGAGAAAATATATCTACAACTATCAGGGATATAGCTGCTGTCCTGGACACACTTTATTTATTTTTTGATACATTTAGGAAAACTTACAGCAGCCCCATAAAACCTCTGAACCTCAGCAGTAGTGCAGAATAAGATTATCCGGTAACTTCTTGTTAGTGGTAACCAATTCTAAGTTAAAAACCGGAGGAGGCAGGGCCAGAGTAGATAAAGGAAGTTTTTTTTTTTTTTTTATTTAAAATACACTTCTACAGAACTTCTTTTACTTTTGGTGCATAAAAACCCTCTATGCACATAGATACCCATGCTTTGGCATAATTTTCTACAGTAAGTCTAAATATGATGCCTGGAATAATAAAGGGACCAATATTTTAAGCAGGGGACCAGTGTCTGACAGGGCTATTACTAAAACAGAGCTCCCCCGCACCCTGCAGTCAATATTAGATCTCATGCACCCTACGGATTTTCAAAAGCAATATCCTGCTCCCAAAAGCAGTCATTTCTCTTTATCAAAGGCCTCGAAGCTATTTGAATGGAGGTAATTAAGCACTTTCATCTCAGCCTCATTTCAAATAAAGCCCATCTCCATTGTCCCTGGCAAAAGGCTGCAAGCTATGGCGATTAAAATCTACTGCGTAACCAAAGAGCGATTAACAGGGTTGAATCACTGGGGTTATATCATTTTTATAGACCCTTTTAGAACTGTACAAGATGACTTTGACCTCCATTTATTCCTGTTTGTACATCCGGGTCAGCTTCCAGTAGGTGCAGTTTGCCAGATTAGCCAGGCTCAAAGCTCAAGTCAAACATTGTCTCCCTGGCAGCCGCTCACACTGAACATAAGAGCATTGGGGGAAAAATCCACTCAGTTGACTCTTTCTCTGGCTCCTTTGACCCTATGGTCGAAGATGGATTGTAATAATAATTGCTGGCCATCTGGGCACTGGACTGTGAAAGAACAGCCCCTTGGAGTGCGGCTACTAGAGTCTCTCCTCGGGCATACGCTAAGGTCATGCCAGCTCTCCGGCAAGCACAATTGTAGCAAGCTGTCCATTACTACCCCTCTGTTCCCTTCAGGAAGTAAAGCTGATGAATACAACAGCAGCTTTGAATATGAAACACTTGTTATGATAGTATAACTTTAACATGTATGAGTATCATTATGTGGTTGATGGCTTTTTGATGACACTATCATGTTTTGTAGCATTTGCATTCTGCAGACACCCCAGTCGGAGAAGAAACTTATGGGTTACACTTCACTTGAAGGTGTCTACATAAGAGTGACATGACACTGTCATGAAAGTGTCATAAACATTATAAACAAGTCATAAACGTTTATGACATAACGCTTCTTTTAGTAAGTGTTGTCCGGTTTTGTCATGACAAGTTATGGTTAGGGTTCATGTGTCATGACTGTGTCATGTGTTCATGACAGTGTCATGTCACTAATATTTAGATACCTTCAAGTAAAGTGTTACCAACTAACACATCTTCTGGGATGGATTTCTGCCAGCATGGTTTTTGAAATTTTTAAGTCTGAGCATGTTTACGCCCCAAACTTGACCATTTACTGTTGACAACATAGAAGGTAAAGTCAAACTTCTATCAATTAATGTTGTCATTTTTTCAGATAATTTAATAAATCGTTTACTTAAAAAAAATTGCTCATCATCACAATTTCCCATTACAAGTTGACGTCTTCTAATACAATGCTAAATTCGGTGGGAAAAAAGCCCAAAACTCAAGAATATTCACAGTGATATAAAATTGACAAAAGCAACAATCCTTACATTTGACAAGATGGAACCAGTAAAATGTTGGCATTTTTGCACAATATATGACTTAAACAATGAATTGATTATCTTTGATAAAATCTTTGTAAATGCATTATTATACATCCATTTGATCACTGAATAAGAAGATAAATATACCTTGCATTTATGTGCAACAAAAGCAAATAGGTCACAAATAGCTATTTAACAGTGTTAAACAGCTATTGTGTAGATTTTTTTTTCCTTAAACGAGATGGGGAAAACGTAAAGAACAGAAGAAACCTCTTTCACTGGAGATTCAATAACTAATAAGATTTAATCTTCAACCTCAAAAGGGATAGGGGCATAATCCGCTACAAATTAAAGTACTGTAAATTTATTTGTAACAAGCAAACATCTTTAAGCCACTGAGCTTTGCTAGAAAACGGAAATCAACAGCAGTGACAATAATCAAGGACCTATTTAAATTTCTGTTTCATAGGCATTCCTCAGAGCAATGCTGCACTGCAGCTTCTTATTCTGCAGAGATGGTGATCATGAGAGACCGACTGAATGGCATTTGCAGAGCTCACCGGATCAAACCTGTACAATTTAAGTGCTGAGGTTTTTTTTAAAGGACTGGGGAAATTACTGCACTGCAGCAGAGAGGCAAGGTAGAAAACAAAAAAAACAATCTGGTCAAATAAGTGGCAGATGATTGTGCAGATAAGGATTACGCCAGAATGTGGAAGACTCAGAACAAAACGTAACAGAACATCATTCCTAGGGGTCTGAGTGGGATCCAAAGCCTGCACAGCAGGAAGGGAAGATGCTCTGTCATTTAGAAGAAAAGGATACAAATGCCCCAGTAATGAAGAGAGCTTTGAAGACATGAGGAAACGTCAACAATGCATATCCGATGTAGCTGAAGATGAAAATCTCCCCGAGGAAATTTAAGACTTCAAAGAGCTGCAAATTATAAAAGGGATTGAGAGGATCATGAGGGAGAAGGTCATCCAAGATGGGGAGGGGTTCAGGGTGGAGGGTGTGTGTGTGTGTGTGTCTGTGTGTGTGTGTGTGTGTAGTGGGGTGACAGTAAAGGACTTGGATCATATCTGAAAATGGGTAAACAGGCTTAGATTTGCACAAACACAACAAATTCAGTGTTGATATTATTCCCTGATCCAGCAACTGCAAACAACTACATCTTGAGACCTTAATGTGGTTGCATGTAGCACTAGGCAGGTTTTTCTCATCGTTCTCTTGTTAAAGAGTTTTATGCTCATGCTGTTTGGCAAATGGGTACAAGCTTTCTGGACTTAAAAAGACCAGCTAATAACCCATTCTACTTCCTGATAAAGGAATATTCCAACTCATCAACTCAATGATCCAGGCCATATGTTTGGATGTCATTTACTGTGGCTAAAAATAGAATTTGAATAATTTGAATAGGATTTTTCTGCATAATAAATTAAATATTTATTAAGGTCCTTACGTTGTATCTGGATGTAATTAGAGCAGATGTTATGATTTCATTAATGATTTATTATTTCCTGTTTTTGCTGGCTAATACAGATTTGCTGTAAAGCTTTTGTAAAAAGCTATCTAATTTAATTAATGTACCTTTTCCCCTAAGAGCCTCGCATCACAAGGACAAGAGATGCCACAGAGAAATATATTTCTCCTTCTAGCTATTCAACCAGTGTCTGCATACACTAAATCACTTTGTCTCATCCTTTGAGCTGCAGCTGCATGTATAAATCATAAAGATGTAGATAAAGGCATTCTGACAAGTAAGCATACTGCACCATACACATGCATTGACTACTGCATAGCCAATCTACCTTATAGGCAAAGGCTTTAGCTGTGCTGCATACTGTAGCCTTCTAAAAAACGTTCCTTTGATAAACAGTTAGCTCCACTGTGGCACCGATAATGAATAATAAATGCATATATGAGTATATTTGTGTACTTCTGATTTATTTGCTCCTCTGTGAAGCTTGCCGGTGCAGTATGACAGTGTGCTGGCCTCCATCTGTGCTCAGCCTATTAAGCAGATAGTGGAGACAGGCCTCCCACACAGACACCCAGAGCACTAGTGACAATTATGATTGCTTGTGCATGCACGCAGGACACAAACATTAGCATCAAAAGGCAATGTGAACAAGTGAGTAAAATAAAAAAATAAAAATGTTGTTTGAAAACAATAGTGAAATAAGCCTCAATCATCCTCCATGAACCCACCTCCTTGGTCCTGGTCCTACTCTGGGAAGATAAATTGTGAATCGTGTACCTTGCCTGGCTTAGGCCACAAAACAGCACCGCCACAATACCTGAAAAAAAAATTTAAAAACATGCAAGTGAAATGAATGAATATTCAAAAAGGAAGGGGAATAACAAAACAACCAAGACAGTATTAAACATCCATGATGACATCTGTAAGTTGTAAATGTGAGCATCACCATATCATGGGGAAAAAAACTCATGGAGTGTTCTATAAACAGGAAGGTGCTTAACAATGTGCTGTATCTAATTAGTACAGAGTATGCAACATTGCTGATACATGCACATATTATGTAATCAGAAAATTGTGTGTATGTTTTTGTGCTGGTTAACACACAGAGCCTTGGGCCTCTCATGTTGAGTATGATGTAGGAGGTTCTTCCATCATAGGAAAGTTGGAAAGGAAACCTAGACAAGCTGATTAAACTAAGAGAAAGATTAGCTAAACAAATGCATGTAAGCATTTACCAAAACATCCAATAATTCAATTGAATCCTCATGTGTGCAGCTACTTTTGCATTTAAGTGTATGTGACACCAGATCAGACCGGCCCAACCCATTTCCACCAATTGTTCTGGTTCCAGTGGTCCAGCTGTATAAATAGCTTAATCAAAATGTGCTGTCCAACCCAATTCAAGCATCCTCATGTTTCTGGCCAAAAATGCTTCTCCCATTTCTACTCCAAAGCCATGAAGCTCTGGGAATGATACATGCAAAAGAATGAAATCATCGCTGTAGATCGTGCCAGATGTGGAGGAGCAGAAATTAACAAAAGGCAAGTAAATGTCAAGCAAAAATACACAATGGAAAGAAAGGCAGCTCCACAGAGAGAGGAAACAGGGTGGACGGAGTGATTAGGCCCCTGCTAGTAAAGAGGAGGCTGGATGGAGCAGAGAGATGGAATTTGAAAAGCATAGCATAATAAGTGGGTTGCAGAAATTCAATTTCACATTTTTGCTCCCTCTACTTTGTGAGAGAATCACAGAAGATTGAAGAAAATGTGAAATTACTGTGATGGGGAGCAATAGTTAGGGGACAGAGCTAGCAGTAATAAATATGGCAGCAGAGAAAAGATAGCACCTGTGATTCAGGCTGCTAAGTGGAGCCAGTCCATTATTCTTTTTTCACCATCCGCCTTCACACTAGGATGCTGACCTGTACATGCACTATACTAGCTCCAGTAATCCCTGTTCACAATGTTCTTACCTGACAAAGTCTAATGGAGCATGCCTTTGTGGATTTGGTTCCATTTGGTTTAGGGCTTCAACATCCTCCTTGGTTTACTTACTGACGGAGGTACACATCATCCACCACCCACATAAAGACTCCTCCACTCAGGGCACTTGGTAACAGATGAGATGCATCTCATAATGAGCAGTTGTGAGGGGCATAAGATTAATGACAGCAGGGCTCCCTGCGAGGCCGAGGGTCATTAGGCACACCCTCGCTAAACTCCAGCAATTAAAAGAGATAGAAAGAGCCTTGATTACCAAAGGACACCAGGGGGGACTCTCATTGCTCTCTGGGTCGCTCTGTATGAGGTGCTGCTTCACTCCAAATGGTACATTGAAGGCCTTTGACCAGAGTAGCACTCCACAGATTAGTTTTTTGGTTCCAATATTGCAGAAAGACCATCAACGATTGGACTCATTTGTATATGACTGTGACAAAACTTCAGCATCAAGTTGGTTTTATAACACTGCAGGTTTGACGTTGAAATTAAGTTCTATTAGCCCTGATATTGCAGTAATAATGTACTACTGTAACATATTTTTCCTGCAGTGTGTTCCTCCCACACTGGGCAGCATTCAGAGTGGTGTACTTTGTAAACAGGGCATCAAGGTCCAATGGGCAAAGGTTACGCTATTTCATTAAAACCATCTCCTCCTCCTCCACAGGCCACAGGGAGTACTGCCAAGTAAGATAGAGCTCTACAACATCAACAAAGCTAGTGGAATCCCTCTGACACAATAAGGGCAAGAGAAACAACAACAGTCGTTTGAGCATATGTACACTACATTGGTCTTTCAGAACTACATTACGACTGGTTGGTGAAATAATAGATGTAGACAATTCCAGGCAGCTGAGCCAAGTAATTGTTGTTTTTCAAACACAAGATATCCAAGTTTCCAAATGGTTTGAATCAGTAAACTGAAAAATCTAACATTGTACTAAAAATGCAAACTCCCTTTGGTGATGGATAAAGAAAATAGATGCAAGGTCATGTATCCATATTTACACAGGACCTGGGCACGTCTTGACTTTCCGGGAAATCTGTGGAAACAGCTAGGGCAAGAATGGCATTGTCGCTTGCTGCCTGCTTGCCGGTACAGTTTCAAAACAATATATACAAACATGCTCAGACAGAGGTGGGCGGACACCATTTCAAAATGAGTTATGGGGGTTGAGACCAAAATGGGATTGGTATCTACAGTTTTCTGTAAAGAGGAGATGGCTTCATACTTTCTCATCTGTACATTATTGACTTGCTAAAATGCTGGACTCTCAGAGGGTAAGGCTTTCTCTGATGCTGGTGTGGGTTTCTATCTGTTGCTGAGCAGATGGTCAAGTCTGGACAGTGGACAACGTGCACACATTGATTCCTGGTTTGAGTACCAGTGGCCACAGAGACGCATTGAAGCAGCAGTGCTTACCAATCAAACAGCTGCTTGTGCCACTGATATGTGGAGGAGTGAGCGAGTCAGTGCATGGACTTGAGAAGGGACACCTGAGGGGGAGGGCGATAGTCTGCTAACATGATTCTGTCTGACTTCCAAACTACATTCAGCACTGACACACACACACACACACACACACACACAGTATATGTATACATGTGTGTGTGTGTGTGTGTGTGTGTGTGTGTGTGTGTGTGTATGTATATATATGTACACACACACACACACACACACACACACACACACATATATATATATACACACACATATATATACACACACACACACACACACACACACACACATATACTGTGTATATATAAGTCATACAGTGCTCACCTGAAAGTCCACTAGCTTCAGCTGAGAGGAAGCTGCTGCAGGACAACAGAAAGAAGACAGAAGTTTCCAGCAGTGGATTCTCACATAGCCGAGTGAATTTGGTAAGGTGGAAATAGAGTTAAAGATATACAAGAAGATAATCATACACTGCTTGACACTTTGCTTCAGGCTAAGACTATTGGAATTGCAATACAAATGTAAGACTGTTGTGGCAGACTACATGTACCAAAGAGTGCATTATTTCTCCGCAGCCTCTGCAAATAAAAGGCAACTGCAGAAGCTGCTCACTAAGCCAGGAGTCTGCCATTCGAGTAACCCACTGGGTCTTAATGAGACCCTTACTGCGAGTTCTCCGGCAGATAAAGTCCACATCCCACTCCTTCTTTCTCGCTGTCCCACATCCCCTCTGGCACAGCTTCTTTGTAAAGCAGTGTTGCAGAAAGAACAATACACGCTGGAAGTTCAGTATTTGTGATAGTCACAGAAGAGGTCGGTTTAGGTACTGTAAGTACCACAATAGTAGTACTGCTAATTGTTAACAGGTTGCTGCTCTGCATTCCCAACTCCCTCAAATACCCCCTTGTCTTACAATAATAAATACTTTCCTTCCCAGGCCTGATTGTTTTTGTAATTAACAAGGACAGGTACAGCAAGTAATTAAAAGGTAAACAAACAACTCTACGTCAAACTGAGTCTCTTTAAGACACTGTATGAGGAGACAGGCACAAGAGAGCAGGCTGTTGCTATAGTTAGCATCAGCAAAATCTATTAAATGCTCACTTTGTGCTTTGCTCAAACTGTAAATAAGAGCTGAGCTGTGCACCAAACCTCCCATGACACATCCTCATTTTTCATTCTTAAGTCTTATAACTAAAGTTTAGAGGGAAATGCTGGACAACAGCGCAAGTCGAGACTTCATCAGAGGCTACTGGCTTGATTGACGACCTCTCTGCAACCATTAATGTCACCGGAACACTATAGACATCCAGTAGTCACGTTGCTTTTGCTTAGGTGGTACAGTAGGGATTTGTTAGAGGAGCAATTACCAAGTTGAGGAAGTGGATAGATTGCAGCGGATGCTAAGGTGATGATTGAGTTGGGGGTGCGGAGGCAAAGATGGGAGGGGATGAAAGGATATGAGGGCTGTTATGACTGTGAATATGAAACCCAAGAGGAAGGAGCCGGCAAGCACTCCAAGAAAATAACCAACAGAGAGGAGGAAGGCAGGGGGGTCAAAGGTGTGTCCTGCACCCGTCTGGGAATAGGTGGTGATGGCACTGGAAGACAAATTGACACAACAGACTGAAAAAAAGGGTTACACACATGCAAAAAAGAGACAAACTGCTATGGAACAAAAATAAGGCAATAGAACAATTACGGCAGAAATTGAAATGAGTGTTAACAGATGCTGAAACATTAAAATGTCAACATTATTTATGGCTTTGAAACAAATGCAGTCATCAGAAATACGGCCCACTTGGTTCTTGGTGTAAACCAGTCTGCGGCAGTGACCATAAATTCACACTTATTATGCTGAGCTTAGCCTTTAATAAGTGAAATTTATTGGAGTAACTCCTAAGAATACATGGTCTTCTTTAGAAGTTAAATCCTTTCATGAAAAACAATACATTCTGAATTATTTGCGTTAGACATCCCCTAGTGGTTTTTGGGGAACAAGCAAAAAACTAGTGTTGTTTACAAAGACAACGGCATCTTGCTATTAGCACTGCTATAAATATTTACTCTGAGGGGGGAAGGGGAGACTTCCACATGTCATGGAGTGCAAAAGAGGCCTAACAGGGAGGAGGGAGGAGGGAGGAGGGAGAGCCTGAGGTGAAGCAAGCAGAGACAGGCACCCATGCGAGTGGCTGATGGAGCTGACTGCCTTTGTAAGGATTACATTTCTTTGCCCACCACAGATCCTCCCATGTACACCCTTTATACTTTGGCTGATTAAAATTAATGTCAAACAACTGAGTCAGCAAAACAACGTGAAAGTGGGAGATGTTGTTTTTGCTTCCTACATTTAATGAGACACATCTATCCTTCTTTGAAAATAAAGTCTCCTGTTGTGTTAACACATTTCATTTGGCTACTAGTCCCTTGGCCAGTTCGACCCTCTGAAGACTGTATTTTTCAGGCATGTGTTAACTCCCAGACAAAATCCTCAAGACGTCAACACAGGACCTGGTTGAATGGTGGCTGGGTCAGGGCTGCTGGAGCAGGAGGTTTAGTGCCTGTGAGATGGCACATCAGCGTAAGGTTGAGCTGCACTGGGAGCTTGTTAAAATTCCAGTGCCAGGGCCCCGCGTGGCTCACTAATAAGGGCCAGCTTTGTGTGTGGAGCCAGGGCGACCGGCAGGCTAGCGAGCCAGTCAAGTGACAGGAGATGGCATGAAGGCCGGCACGCCACTCCAGGAACAAACAAAGCACTATGTGAGTGTTTATCCAGGAAGACATGCAGGCTCCCTCCTCTGCCCATCAATGTACACAAAGACAGCAGCCACTGCGTGAATTCAACTTTCTGCGCACTCGCCTCCTTTTCTTTCCCTCTTTCTGGGCCCATTTGTGCAAAGAGATGCAAGTACTGTACATGTAATGTGTCGGTCTGTGTGAATACAATATGCAAATAAGAAGTCACATTTTGTCCCATCCACCTCAATTTTTTCATCTGCCTGTGTGGCCATAAATGGGGACCTGTGTGTGTGAGTTCTCTCCCCTGTCTGTCTCCATCTCTCTGCTCCCCATCTATCCATCTTTTAGCACATCTACTTTGTTCACTAGCAATGCGTAAATAGAGCAGACAATGACTGCAATGTGTGTGAGCAGGGCAAACATGCATATGTGAGTGCAATGCTGGAGAAAAAGGTTAAAGTAGAGGGAAAAGAGTGAAGCAATTGAAATGCATGAACAAGGCGTGACTGCATCATGGCTACTTCACTGAGCTTGCGAGGGTTTTTATGCTGTATTTTCTCTAAATTTGACAGTAGCTGTGTTAACCGAGTTTGTTAGCTGGGAGCGTGTCTCTACCCTGGCAGTGAGTCTCCCCACTGAGTATTTTAATGAGATGCTGACAGTGCCAGGAGCAACTCACTTACGCAGTCCACTGCATAGCATCTGAGGCACTCATGTGGTTTTGCCAATCACACCCTTTCCTTAAAGCAGGCAGCATCCATCCAGACCCATAGTGCTAATAGAAAAAGACTGAGCTCCCACACAATTAAACCTAGAAATAGTCTGCATTGAAAGGGCAGAGAAAAATCCTTAAAACAAGATACTCACTATGTCAAGACAATGGCCACAGCATCATTCAGGACACTCTCGCCAAACAGCAGGGTGAGCAGATCCGGGTCCACACGCAGGTCTGACAACAGGCCAAGGACTGCAACTAAAAAAAAAATAGTTACTACTGTTGAAGACTGCAAGAAGCGCAATAATGCCTCTGTTAATCCCACAGAAAAAGTGGTGTGGAGTATCAGCTTTGTGCTACAAACAGGAGAAGCCAGGGGAACAATAAAAAAATGAAAGCTGACAGAAAATGTCAGCACCCCGACAGCGCTGGAAAGAGGATTTTGACACCAACCTACACAGAATCTCTAAACCAAGCAAAGATTTGTTCAGACCTAGCTTAAGAAAATACACAATGCTTTCAAAAGGACAATATTTATGTATGCAAAGGAAACAGAGCCAGAGTCTGTCTCCATCCAATTTCAGTGACTTGTTAAGAATAATTGTATTACTTGACACTGCAGCAGCAAACTCAAGATATCTGGAGTGTGGTGTCTCTTTGTGCGTATGATGACATTGTGATGTAAGTGCACAGGAAAATAAAAACATAAAAATAAATTGCTTGCCATCGTCTACTGTAGTATTATTGAATGAATGAACTGTATACT
>NC_048428.1:14761617-14799885 GCF_013103735.1 Etheostoma cragini | reverse complement strand
CATATACACACACACATATACACACACACACACACATATACATATATATATATATATATATATATATATATATATAGGCAGAGCTCCATGCTTAAAATAATGTAAGATTCATTAACTGCTCAGCAACACAAAAAAATCCTCCTCACACAATTCAGTTTCACACACATAGGTGCATCTTGCATAATGACAGAGTGTAACGGTTCACAAAATTCACGGTTTGGTTTGATACAAGACAGTGGTGTCACGGTTCGGTACCTTTTCCGATACAACGAAAATAAAGAAATGCCACAGAAATTTATTTGATTTTTACAATTTTTTTAATTTATTAAATCTGACATCATAAAGTGTGATCTTTTTTACTTTGAACAATGACAGAGCTATATTTAAACCATCTACTCGGGTGTATTCTTGTAGCAGTAGCAAGCATATAAAACAAAAACGCTCCTTTAAAAAAAAATATATCCACGTTACAGTCAGGTAGCTTTGTGACGCCCTTGACGTCCAGCTGTCTGCTGTCAGAGAAACTGCTGGTGATTCTCTATTTGAGCTTTTGTTTTGTTGCACACTACAAGAATTACAGTCTGGCTGAAATGGGCTTGTGAAGGAATAGTGTAATGGGGCTCAATTGTTGAAATTGCTGCGGGGATAGTTTGTAGCATGTGTGTTGCTTCTTGTTTTCATCCAGTTCCAGTTATTGACAAACTGAAGTGATAGCGACGTAAATGAGTTGAAATGTTTGTAGTATTACCACTGGTGTTTGTTTTATTTGAATCCCCATCAGCTTCAGCATAAGCTAAATATATTCTTCCTGGGTCCTACAATCTGTCGTGTGACAATGCACTTTACGACATCACATTACACACCGTACACACACACACACACTCTTGCCATCTCCCTCATAGCTTGCAGGAAAAACAAAGTGGCTCCAAATGCCAGACCTGTTGGCTATTGGCAAATCTTCTAATTCTGGTCTAGTAATAGTCGCATTAATGTTACTAGCCATATTGCAACAAGCCAGTTCGGCTTAGCAGCCTGACTGGAGTAGTGTGCTTTTCTTTGGGAGTGGGAGGGGCAGACAGCACGTTACCTGTTACATTGTTTGGCCTGCCTTGTTCATTGCAGCGGCACTGGGAACATTATACAGTATTTCACACTATTTAAGCTGTGAAAGAAATAGGATTAGTCCAACGAATTGTTCGGTTTGTAATGCGTGCAATGCAGCACATAAATGGTACAGTTTACAGAAAATGTATCACAGAACAGTAACACAGAAAATGAAAAGCATAACCTGTAAAAAATGGTAAAACTAAACATATTGAAGAATTAAATCAATCCAACCTCAGCTATTTATGACCATCAACTATGATAAGAAACACACAGCAAATGTCAAATTGTCAACTATGATGAGAAATAGCACAGAACACTGCTGTTTAGTGTTTCTATACATTAATGCCAAATTACCACAGGGTTGAGACGAATACAATTGTCTGATACGATCTAGGGTGCGGCGCAAAGTTAGACTGATTTTCCAAGTGTCCATCCTAGCTTCCATCTAGCTTAGGAAATGCATTGTGTCGAGATCTGAGAAGAATGTATTTATAGTAATGTCAAGGTGTGAGTCATCTAAAAAGGTTTAATGCTGGGATCCCCCAACTAATCAGTAGAGCTGATGAAACCACATAGATTGTTCCAACAAAAAAACATTAGCAGGCTATACAGTACAAAAAAAAAACTCTGCCAAAAAAAATACAAGATTTCGAATGGTTGACATTGAACACTAAAGTTCTGGTTTTAATTAATCGTACAATTTATATACGTGCCTTTCTTGGCAGGTCCCTCATGACAGCATTTCATTTGTCTATCATGTTTGATTTGCAATTAAAGTCTCAGAAGCCAAAGTTTACAAAACATTTGCTTGGATGCTTTTGGACCAAATGTAAAATTTGCAATAATGGAAATAGTGCAGTAATTTGGATGTAGGGTAACAGTGGTTGCCACTTAGTTATTAGATTGAAATCAGTAATCAAAGAAATGTATACATACAGTACACTGTACAAATAATGTATGTTATGCTATTTCTTAAATTTAATCAAAACCTAATCTTTAACTTGCATTTTCATATGTAGAAGAGCAACTTCTCAGCTCAATAATTATGAAATTCAAATTTGTGGTGAAAAATACAAACAACGCATTACTCCCTTATTTATACAGCTGAATTTCTCAACACACTACATCCGTTTAGAGGAATACTAGCTGAACTCCACAGTGAGATCACCAACAGTAAACATCAAGCGGAAGATGCTGAGCATATGAAGGAGTGCATGCACACACACAACTTGCTCGACACTGCATGACGGCAAAGTGTTGACACTGAGTGGCAAGGAGAATACTGACATTGACGAGGCGGTGACAGCCTGTCGGCTTAGGACTTTGAGAAGCCTGAACTATCTCCTACAGCAAGATATCGGTTGTATGGTTTGCTCTAAATTTCCTGATACTGTAGATCTGATTACATTAGATTAAGATTACATTAGATTAGATCACAACAAATCATATTTGATAGATAGATGAATAAATTAATTAATAAATAGAGCACAGACAAATTTCACTGGGCAAACCCTTTTTTAACTGCCACAAGACATATGAGGTTGGGTTTTAAACAAGCCAAACAAAATTCTCATATAATAAAAACAGTGTCAGATATAGAGAAAGGCCACACAGATGCACATTCATATTCACAGACATATAAGGATGAAGGCGTGGACAGGCAAACAGAAACCCAGAGCGGTGCCATTCTAAAGACCAGACAATATCATATTTAAAACAATAACAGCTCCCAGTTAGTTATTATTCCACCTCTTCAGACCAATATGCAAAAATAAATCCTATAAATTAATTTCAGGGACATTTGTGATATGAATAATGAGGGTGCTCTGATAGCAGCAATTGGCCCTTTTGTGAATTCCAGGCCAGTGAGGGCCTCACAGCCAGTATGACCAGACTGATAATAAGAGCAGTAAGAGAGCAGCCCCAGGTCTTGTTATGACAGATCTGGCTCTTTGGTCTTTGACAGGTTTAGAGCTTGGGGAAAATCCGTTATCTGGAGAGGCTGAGGTAGACCCGGGAGCCAGGTTCGTTCCATCTCCATGCTCCCATAATACCTGGCTGATGACAGCATGTCGTGCACTACTCACACCGCAAGACGGAAAAAATAAAATTAAGTCCGACCGACACACACGGGTTGGCTGTGTTGCCGTGGCAACCATGTCCTACAGCTGTCAAGTGTTCAATAGTTTCCACAGTAACACCATAAGGTGGAGAGAGTAGACAATTATTTCAGACATAACACAATTGAAAGGGTTGGATGGAAGCCTTATTAGGTCAAATTACCCAGCTGAAGAGGTTTAGCAGAGGCAACGCTCATGGCCATCTCAGTCAGAGGGCACGGGATTTGCTTGCTGATTTTACCAAATTCGACAGATATAATACTAAATATGATGCATTAGGGAAGAGATAATGGGGAATTACTATAATCTACACAGCTCGGCGTAACAATTGCTCAATTTTTAAAGGCATTGACAAGCAGGGGTCAAAATACTGCAACAGGAAAAGCCTTCCTCAGAATGAAAGCAAGTTGAAGTTAACCAGCATTTTAAAAGTAGTAGCTTTGTTTTGTTTTGTTTACTCTTAATCTTACAGTAGTTTCTTAGGATGTCAGCATGATTTAAAAATCCCAAGTCTGGTGTTTTCCTGTTTTATTTTTTTGTAGTCTGTTTTGCTCCCTGTCTTGTCTTGTTGTACTTCCCGCTTTTTTTGATTACTCTGCCCAGTCCTAATGTGTTGCACCTGTCTCCCCGCCTTTGTGTCACCTGTCCCTTGCTAGTCCTCGTTACCCTGTGTATTTAGTCAGTGTTTCCATGATGTTTTGTGGGATCAGTGCTTTCTGTGTTTTGTTTTGTCATGTTGTGTGGCTCTAGTCTTGTTTGGTATGTTTTATTGTTGTGTTCCTGTTTGTTTCCATGTTGCTGATTTTTCTGGAAACATATTTTGCCTGTCGCTTCAGGATACTTTTGGTTGTATCTTTTTCTCAAATTAAATCATGGTACGCTACTCTACTCTACTCTTGTCTCCACTGTATCTGGGTCCAAGCCTTGTTTTCCCAACATGAACCGTGACACCATTAATTATAAGTACCTTGCAATAGCAATTGGGAGAATAGCTGTCTAAAGCCTTCCAGACATAAAAGATATCAAATAACTTACTACTGTATGTGCTGATCTTTCTATAGTTATCGGTGCCGTGCTTGCATAAATAAATAAAAAATGTATAACCAATCACATTTTGTGAAACTTTAGCTAAGTTTATTACGGCCCAAACGGGTTTGCCTAGCATTGACAACTGAGGTGTTCTATACAGACAGACCTATACACAACTGGCAAACTGTTTTTACAAGTATCCATAATGTCTCACCTGATCTTTATTTCCAGTATGTAACCATGGTTAAAACAGCTGCCATAGCCTAATAGCTAAAATACACATTCAGGTTATGAGAATATGACAGCACTAAATTAGGCTTGCCAATCTCATAACACCACATCACAATTCTTTACTTGTCCATATGTACATTAGTTAGTCATTGTTTAAATTGTTCTGTTACCACTGCTCTGCTGCAATACAACCTCTTAGTTCTGTGTATAATGTTGTAATATTGATGGTAAGCCAAGTCAAGTGAATGTATACACCTATGTAACTGTGTTTTCAATATTTACTTTACATCTTGCTAGTTCTTGCCGTCCTCTGGCCCGGGACTGCAGATGTAAACAAGGCCTTTCTTGCTCTGGCATCATTTCCAGTTCTGACAGGGTTTCACCAACCTTTTGAATCCATCCCTGAGGCTAGAGGATGTAGCACAGCAGGCGTTCCACTCTGTGACCTGAACCATGTGTCTTCTTCTGAGAAAACAGGTGCTATGGCTACAGAGCTTTGAAGGCTTATATAAAACCAACAATTTAAAAATCAATAGATGCAGGCTGAATGGAACAAATAAGCGCATGCTAGGGACATTTGTGCATCATAAGAATTGCATATTTTCAAATGAATATCAACAAATGCTTTTACTCATTGGTTCTCTCTATTGTCAAGAAACTGAATAATATATACATAATTGTTCAGGTAGCTACTATTCATCAATAAAAAAATAAGGTGAAACACTGCAAAAGGGATGCAATTATAAATATGCTGTTTACCGCTGTGTCTTCCTTTAGATCTGCTTCTAAGTTTCTCTACCAGCTTAATCTTTTGGATTGCCAGCAAGAGCTGGAGTCTATCCCTCGCTCATATACTGTGGGTACAACAGACTCACACCGACACCAATTTACAGTCTCAAAACCACCAGACCGGTATCATGTCTTTAGACTATGAGAAGAAATCAAGACTATAGACAGGATTTTGGAATTCATGAATCCCAAGTCACACTAGTGCCACCACACCTGCCTAAGAAATGTTTGACAATACCAAAAAATATACATAATACACATCTCTGTACATAATGGTTTAAATACTGCATGAAAGAATCCTCCACCCTGCCAAAAATGTAATTGTGAGGGAGAAATAATAGTCATATGTAAAAATATTGACTCTACAAATGTCATCCTAAGAGTATCAGATTTAAAAAGCACATAATGTCTATACTTGTAAAACGTTAACTTCTCAGGTCATTAAAATCTAAAAAGAGAGAGGAGAGGACATGACATGTCATGAGTCTTCAATGGTAGCTGCAGCCTTTAATCAGCACCAAACGTATATAAAAAGTATTATTAGCAATGGCAACATTCCCACATGCTGGAATACCTTTCCTGGCTATCTGTTGCTTTCAGGGAAAGCTGTCATAGATTCATTATAGCTGCAATGAGAATCTGGCCTATTAAATGTATCTGTTATAGTCCATAGTCCAGTGCAAGCAAAGTGGAAAATAAATTGGGCTTCCATTTCACTCGAAGCTTTGCTGCCAGTCTGTGATAACTTTCACAGTGTTCTCAAGATCTCCACCATTTCCTTTAGTACTTGACATAGACTTACACAACCAGTAATCGACACAAACAAAGAGTTGTCACACAAGGGTTATGACAACAGGAAAAAAGTCTTATTACTCAAGACTAAACTGTTATTGGAGTCACTGGGACTGTGTGCATGTATGCATGTGAAAGTAAGGCAGTGCCTATTTCTGGAAGGTTTTGCGCTTTGGGCCCGTGAATGCAAATGTGGAAGGTAGAGAAATGGACGGGGACATTTTATTGGCTCCCTTTTGGAAAATCAGAAAGCTGGCACTATATCTGGACAGCATGAGATGGAGAAGGCCAAGGGGGCTTTGTGTTTGGGCTATTGATGCATTATGGTGTGATTTTAATCTAAGTGACGAGGGCGCTTGGGTCTGCCAGGATGAGCACAGCGAGGAATGGGAAAATAACCTCAGTCAGAGTGACAGCTGTGCCATTATCTTCAGCTCCTCTTTGACACTCACCCAGATCAACTACTTATTGGTATAAATAATTCATTACCAAATGACGACATTAACATTACCACTGTTGCAGCGTTGCGGCAGGCCTTATGACATCCCACTTGACTGCTCTTGAAGAACACAGATTATGTTGTGGTTTAAACTTAAGATAGAGGTGCACCTAATTCAAAGCAGTTGCATCGACTGAGGGGGCATTCTGACTTTGTTCTTGCATTTAGGCTTAGCTATCAATCTGTTATCTGTGTAAAGTTATGTGGACTAAGAAAAGGATGTCTATGCATAGAGCAAGTAGGGTGTTTCACTGAGGTAGGGATACATCTGTATGTCCAAGTAAAAGTACATAACAATGTTAAATCTTACTTTTAATGTGTGTAGGCTCTACCCACATACATTTACAACTGGCAATAATAGCGTATGTGAAACAGGAAAAAGGGGTACAGAGAAGCATAAGCCAGGTTTGACTTTTTTTCAACTCATCTGTATATTATGCATGAGTCTACAGTACCGATCAAAACCCAGAAACGAGAAATCTACAGTTGCTATAACAGTCTAAACATGTTATGCGTCTTTGATATTTTTTTTGACATGGTGTTTTTTTCCTCTCATTTGGAAGTGTTTACCCACGGCAGATCCCTGTAATTCGTCTGTCACACATTCACATTGCTGAGAATATTTTTATTTTACTTTTTTTGCTTGTGTTGTAAAGCAATAAAATGTGACTAGAATTACACAGTACGTTTATATGTGTATAAAACCAGTGGTGTTGCCACTATAATTAGTAATACGAGTTCCTTTTTAAGGCCAGCTACTGTACCTGGGTCAGTGGCTGAAATAATGGCACCAAACAGGAGGCAATCAGTGAAGAAGAAGTCTCCATCTGCTGCTTGGCCCAACAGGACCATCAGTCTGGTGAAGCCGTAGACACAGGCCCTGTGATAGAAGACAAAGACAGAATGACACACTTTGAGGTCACCAAGGAGCATCAGCCAGAGTAGGACTTCAGTATCAGTCATCCCTCAAACCGCGGCAGGGCTTCCCCCAGAGTAGCATGGGTAATGGGGCCAGATGCTACCAGCAGGTGAGTTGACTTGTTGCAGGCAGTGTGCTTGTGTGAGCACAGAATTACCCGAAAGAAGAAAAACAAGGAGGAGAGTTTGTGAAGGGCACTGTGACAGAAATAAAATAGAAACAGTATTTTTATCAGCTCTGGGGCCTGGCAATAAAAAAATTAAAATAAAAAATCCAACTGTCCCAGAATGCATCACTGTATGCTCTACCTTGTAAAAAAAAAAAAAGGTAACACTTTATTGGAAGGGGTGTTCATAAGACTGGCATGACAACATCATTATTATGACATGACACATGTAGTTAGTAGTAGAAGAAGTTATTTGAGTTTTCATGACTGTTCATTAAGTGTCTTTTGGTAAATTATGACACTTTTAATGCAAAGTTAGCATTGTCCGAGGTGTCTTTGTCTTTCTCATGACCAGTGTTTGGAAAGTTACTTTTAAAAAGCAATTAGTTACAGTTACAAGTTATTCCTTCCAAAAAGTAACTAAATTAGATACTCAGTTTATAATTGTGTCATGAATATTTTTCCTTGACCTTAAGTAAAGTGAAACAATTTGAACCGGTCCTGAAGTTTGATTTAATCATCAAATGCTTAGCTAGCTAGCTAGCTAGCTAGCTAGCTATCCAGCTAAATAATGGTGTCTTGAAAAATATCCATAACCTCAGGTAAAGTGGAACCTTTTGGACTTGTCATTAAGATGTTTTAAAAGTTATGTTCCACAGCCATCTTCTAACCGTATACATACTGGGAACTACTCTCCTTGGAAGGTGAAGCACTGCTTTGTCTGCTACTTGTGAGGACTGATTTGCTTGAGGCGCCTGAGAATCCCCGTGGTGAGGAGCAGAGAGTAACAACGTTGCGCTAATCACTCCGCCCAAGTAGCAGCATCTTCGGAGGAGAATAGTTGTATGTATACAGTTAGAAGATGGCTGTGTCTCATGTGACTATACAAATTTCAACATGTAAGTAGGAACATTTTGGCAATATTTTTTTACATTTTTATAATTTTTAATCTGTTTATTGATCCCCAATGGGGAAATTACAATTTACACTCTGTGGCCACACTTTGTTAGCACACACACACACACACACACACACACACACACACACACACACACACACACACACACACACACACACACACACACACACACACACACACACACACACACACACACACACACACACACACACACACACACACACACACACACACACACACACACACACGCTCAGGATCTATACATGCACTAATGGAGAGATGTCAGAGTGAGTGGGCTGCCAGCTGAACCAGCGCCCTGATCGGTTGGGGGGGTACGGTGCCTTGCTCAACAGCACCTGGCAGTGCCCAGGAGGTGAAGTGGCATCTCTCCAGCCACCAATCCACACTCCCTAATTTTGGGTCCACACGGGGACATGAACCAGTGACGCTCCGGTTCCCAACCCAACTCCCTATGAACTGAGCTACTGCCACCCCCCTTAATGGGAGCAGTAGGCTAGTTGGAGCCAGTTTCCTCCAGGGTCTGTGATGAGCTAGGGTAGTGGCGGGTGCGTCAGAAAGAGTTACGAGATGGGAAGGGTATGTATGGATTGATCTAAGCCCGGGGGATACGGTGAATAAGATTGGTGTGTTCCTTTAAGGGAGATTTGAAATAATGGTTGTTATGAGTGAGTGAGTGAGTGAGTGCTTTTATGCACTCGAGCGATACAGAGGCAGTAACAGAGAGTAAAACAGGTGACTCATTTCCCATAGGATGGGGCAAACTCACTAACAAGCAAAATGATTGGTTGGGTCTGCTGCCTTGGCATCAAGGAATGTGCACGTGACCTAACATGTCTAACCGTGCCCTGCTTCCCAGAGGAATTGGGAGAGTGATTCAAAAGGGCGTTTCAGGGTGACTGGGTAAGCTCAGTTGGTAGAGCAGGAGCACATATGTAGAGGTTTATTATTTGACGCAAAAGGTCAAGTTTCGAGTCTGACCTGAAATGGTTTCCTACATGTCTTCCCCCCCCCCCCTCCCTTTTCATATCTCAGCTTTCCTATCCATTAAAAGGTGGAAATGACACAAAAAAAATCTTAAAAAAGGGCATTCATGCAAGAACCAATGTCTGGAAGAAGTAAGGGAAGCAAGGAAAGACAACATCTTTTACACCAGCTTCAGCAGGTTGGAGAAGCTCATGGTCTATACTATCTAGATGGCATGAACTTTCCCCATTGATAAAAAACATTGTGAAACCGTTAATAATTATACTGTGGAAATAATATCACAACAAGCACACTAGGAAACTACTAAATACAGTATCAGCTTTAAGAGTATGAGAATATGAAAATATTGACATTGCATGTTATTTATTTTGTATACAGGAAAAAGAAAGCAACTCAGGGGCCACTTTATTAGGTTTAATGTACAATCTAATGCAATCCCATAAAATAGCTGCCCTGCCATAACATCTATTTTTACAAAGCACACAATTCTCCGTAAAATACGTCCTATTGAGAGGTGTTTCAAAAAACATCTCTTCCTATTTACACACATACTTTGAAATGTTTTCATAAATTTGAGGACTGTTTCATTTTTTTTCTGATCACAGAGGATCCTGGAGTTGTAGCAGAAAGACAACATTGATAAGGTTTTCACACAGTCTTTGTGTGCAGCAAATTAGTGCATCAGCTGGCTTGCAAAGAGCTTCATTTCCTCTAAAGTCTGAGAGTGCCATCTAGCTTTGTGAGGCCGGAACAGCAACCTAGTTCCATACTACATACTAATGCTAAGCAGGTGTTGATTATTTGATCCTTTTAAGTGTGCTGGTAATGAACACTATCAAACTGTTTGTTGAAAAAGCAACTTTAAATAATAATCTTAATGATGGCGCTATTTCATGTGCTGTATGTCATTCAGTTTCAGGGACTTGCTATATTATGCAGCTCAGAACTGGGACATAGCATATTCAAATACAAATAGCACAATACAGATACAGATTTCATTGGACTGAAAATGAGCAGAATGTTTATTTAAAATTATAAATTATAAATGTTCAAAGCACGAACATGTGTGTATGTGTATATGAAAAGCAGCTTAAATGTGCTCTTTTAGTGATGTTGGGTTACATTACTTCTTGTTGACGGTCAAAGTATTTTCAAAGAAAAGGAGACTTGCTCGCCCGTTCTCCTTTAGCGTTTAATATATCTGAAATGTCAGACACTGAATGTCTGTGTCCATCCTGATCCGGTTGGTTATCTGGTTGAAGAACTGTGCAGGGACAGCAACGAAAATAAATCCAGGACTATTGTTCTGACAAAGTCTCATATGTCGCATTTTATAAATAAATAGGACCAAACCAAAAAGGTTTATGCTATTATCAGTAAATTGTCTTTGATTATGCATAGTGGAACTATGTGAAAAGCCCTCGTTTTCAGATCATTATCTGATATCCAGTACCTCATCTATCCTCTTGCAGAGGATTCTGTGCACCTTAACCTTGTTTGTGTCATTGTATTTTTGATGGGTTCCATTGTGTGCATGAACCAAACAAAATGCTTACCCTATGGTCAGACAGCTGATTATGGTTCCCAACAATGCAAAGGTCAGAACGGAGCCAAGATTCTCAATGAATCGTTTCTAGAACAGAAATCAAAATGAACACCAATTAGAAACACTAAGACGCCATGTAACAAACAGCAATATACAATATATGGCATTGCTTTTTTAAACCAACGGAGCATCCGTTCAAAAGGAACAGTCCTTTGATGATGTATTTTTCCTCTACATCGAGGCATTTCAGGACAGCAGTCTCACCTGATTAAGGGTGTAAGCTCCATGGAAGATGATGGGTGGCAGAAACAGATTGAAAAGGACCTCGGGATCAAAGGTCTCCTGTAAGAGACACAGCTGTTGTGTTGGTGACTGACAGGGCTCCGTAGGGAGCGAGAGGACTCCGTTTACTGAATGTGACTGACTGACGGACAGATATTACACACACATTGTTCACTTCAGCAGCTCTGTTTTGGCAGCAAGACAGCAGTTCTTTTTACATTTTTAAATCCTAATGTCAAAATAGTCTCCAGGTACCATGACAACCTTATTCGTCCTATCCTTCTAAAAGAAAACACCAAAAAAAAACTATTGCATATTTAATAGGAAAAAGAGTGACACTTGAATTTGGAAGCATTTTAAGTACCGCTGCGAAAGTTACCTGCCAAATAGTAGGCTCTAACTGTCTAGATACAAAGATCATCACTTTGAAACTTACAAAACACAACTGTTGAGTGTTAACATGCTGTTAGGAAATGCTTCATTTTCTTCTCTCAAACTCTGAACCTTTATTAAGGTCACTGGTCCCTGTATATCACCTTGATGGCCTATAATAAAACGACTCTGTACCGCATTAGCATTCTGTCCAGTGCCCAGACTCAGACCTCAGCTAATAAAAGCACGCCTAATACAAAACATTTGTAAAGCATAACACAAAATGTCAAGTCTAACTGGTTGTGTTAGCTTTCACCATAAAGGCTCCCCACATTCATTAGGATGGGAATAAACAAGTACTATCAGTATAGCTGCACGTGTTGAGGCAATAGATGGACTTACATCGATCTAAATACAAGCGGCCGATCAGCCTACATTACCTTTAGCACAGACAGTAACCAGAGGGCAAGGTTATTTTCTTAACAAACCGTGCGCGTTCTTGTCCGTTTCTCATTCCAGTCAACATGATGCAACACAAGCTACTGAGAAACGTAGCCTTTCATGTCCTCCATCCTTTAATCTTTTTTTATATCTATTGTGGTTACATTCGGAGGATCAAACAGCAGTAATTTTCCATTCAGATCATAATACTTTTACCTTTTCCCCGATTCCTACATCCCACCAGGTCTCATTAAATTGCTCAAAATTAAACTAATTTAATTAAATTTCGGGGATGTGGTGATCATGCTTGCTGTACTAGGGCATTGGTCCCAGCCCTTTGGAGATTTAGCTTTTTTTAAACAGACAAAAGGTTGAAGCAACCTAAATAGCATGAATATTTGGACAAATGAAAATAGCTCTGCCTCTGCAAATGTCCTACTTCCAGGACACATTGCATTTTGGTGAACATTTACACATTTATAGATACATGGAAGATTCCATGTTTTTTAATTAGCATTTCTGATGCTGGAAAGATCCCTGTAGAGCTGGAGGAGCCACCCTGCTTTCTCAGTAATTTACACTCCAAATGGTTGCCAGAGCTACACATTTCTCTTATCTTTCTGCTACAATCACCCGGCAAAATATAAATTACTTTTTTAACGGCCGTTACTACCCATGCAGTACAATATACATGTATTTTTTCATTAGTGCAGGCTGCCCATGACAAATACAAAATGGTATAGCAGAGACTAATAAAGACACTGTAATCAATAAATTATGCATATGCTAGTGGTTTTATTCTGAGGGCCACCTGCACCACAGAGTTGAGGATGGAGGTGTGTTGTATACACTAATTGCCTCTTGAGCTTAGCAGCACTAAATTTAATCAGACCACAAACTTTAATGCTTTACTCCCCAGTGGCACATAATGGACTCAGTAATGCAATGCAATTCTTATCTCCCCCTGCTTGGGTCCCCATATGTATCAGGCTTAATGGCATGAACGCTACACAGAATGGTCCAACCAATGTAATGGCCTTTGTGGTTGCCTCTGCTGGATTGCTAATGAGACCCAAGCATTCAGAGGGGCCAAAGAGTCCAAGCCATTAGCAAAGAGTTACACTTGGCCTGGATGATTTGCAAGGTTCACTTTTCCCCCCCTTTCTCTCGGGTTGAAATATCACTCTGAGATTAAGAAATACATTTTCCAATATGCTCATTTCACATTTCCTCATGCTTGTTCATCGTGTGGCTGAATCCCTGGATCATTGGTCAGTTACTTTGATATGACAAATATCTCTGATGGCATTGCTAAAGAAATATGAAAGCAATGCAGAAAACAGTAATACTAACGGCAAAAGTGCCCATGTCAAGGTTTAGGCTCTTCTACTTAAGGACTGTTTTATTTTTTTAGCATAAGGGGCTGCCGGAGGAGTTTTGGGATCGTTAGTCAAAATCGACTTGACCCTCCCTTCACCAGGAATAGATTTTTCTATGACCGTCCAAAATGACTGGGAAGAAGGCATGAACCTCCCCAACCATTTATAATGCTTACTATGCTGGTTTACTATAACTTTTCCCGCTTTGTCTACAGCTTGTCTCATTGGAACTACAACTGGAAACTTTATGCATTGTTTGTCTGCTATTTCATTACTAAAGTCACTTTTGAGACTTTTTATGCAAGAATTATAAACTTCTTAATTAAACTTTCAGCATCAAATCCCAAGCAGCAGTGTTTCTCTACTGCATTAACAAAACTCGATATACAGTATGCACAGCATTTTGTGATTTGGAATTTTTGTTTCCAGTATCACAGTTCCTCTCAGTTTATAACAGATGGTAGATATTTCCATCCATTACCATGTGCTGTGTGACAGGTTGTGATGGCTATCTCTATCTAAGAGGAAAAAGCTTCAGTGCCTGTTGGAATTGCGTAACTCAATCTCACATCTTTGCTCCAGTGCAGAGCAATACCAATATTACTTTAAGAGTATCTCATTATGGAAATGATGCATTCAAAGACACAAAATGTCTTGAGAATAAAAAATATATACATTTGTTTTTCTAATTGTATTTACAGTTTATGTTTGCAGTTGTGCAAGAACATACTTTAAACAAAATGTAAGTATATAGAAAAGCTTTTTTGTGTTCATGTATCAGACCTTTTCTGTTTTATCTGCTCTGCTAGAGTCTGTGTATTGGTTTCTGGGTTTAGCTGTCTTCTAATTTTTTTGCCAGAACCACACCAAAAATGTAATCTCCCCTACCTGTTGCTTAATAAATCCTTCAAATTGGTTGAATAGCTCCCGTTGGCCTATTTCTCTCTGTAGCAACAGTCTCTTGCTTCCCTAACAACAAACAGACCATGTAAGTCATTTTGAGGAAAACCAATAACTAAGCACCATTCACCATTCGAGGAGACTTTTGTTGTAAACACCCATACACAGCATACACAAGGGACAAAATATCGATGCAACTGATGAAATATATATAAAATAACAAAAACTTCATCAGTTGGGGGAAAAAAGCATCCTGTACGGGGCATTGTTTGCACACCGCAATTATGATATTCAAGTTGTTTATCTTCCCATTACAGGCTATGTTGTGTCACAACATGCAGCCACTATCAATGCTAATAATTCACCTTTGTACCATGTATTTGAAATGCATCTCAAATCCAATTGCCATAGTTACCGTATGAGGGGTTGAGATCGGTGGGCATCGTTGGTTGACTTTCCCAACATGTCTAAAACAGTGAAAGTGTGATGTGATGTTGACCGTCAAGATGTGAGGAGTGCTGTTAAGACCACCGCAGATGCACACAGTTTCCATATCGTCCACATGACCTCCCCGGTCAGATGACAAGCATCTCACTGTTAAACCCACAAGCATGCCTTCAGAAGAATAAAGAAAGACAGAGCTGCTGGAATGAAAACGGTCAAAAATATTACAAAAATGTTCAAGAATTAAATAAATCATTAAGCAGCTACTAAAGTAACCCAAATTACAAAATGACTTATAACAGTCCCAAACAACTACAACATAACTTATTATAACAGTCCCAAACAACTACAATATAATTTAATATAACAGTCCCAAACAACTACAACATAACTTATTATAACAGTCCCAAACAACTACAACATAACTTATTATAACAGTCCCAAACAACTACAACATAACTTATTATAACAGTCCCAAACAACTACAACATAACTTATTATAACAGTCCCAACCAACTACAATATAATTTATTATAACAGTCCCAAACAACTACAACATAACTTATTATAACAGTCCCAAACAAAGCTAAAAGACAAGAAGCAGACAATAAGGTTGCAAATGTAGCCTACCACACAAAGGAAAAGCATTGATATTACATGTCGCTATACTGATGAAACCATAGAAATAAAAAAACGGTGACACTGTAAACTTTTAAATATTGCTTGAGTCAAATATACGAATTCGACAAATTGTGACCAAAATTGGCTTTATTTGAGCAACATTCTGATATTATACCTACTCAACTAAGAGTTGCGTTCAGGAAGTGTTATATACGGCTTCCGTAATCTAACGTTTCACTCTAAATTGGCATTTGCTAAGTCTACTTACCATAAAACATAGCACCGCCAGTTTCATTTATAAGTCTGTATTTAAACCGTTTCAACTTCCACACAGTGAGAATGGTTACAAGTGTCAAGCCAATTACTGCGAGTCCCAATTTTGAACTCTTGTCCTGTTTGCCCGACATCTTCAAAGCCGAAGTCAAACTTTTCGGAAACGGTTGTACTTCGGTTCAAATCAGCAGCAACATCCGCACATCCGCATCAGCAACGCTCGTGCACCCATGCTACCTTTACAGTTGATGGGACATGTTTTTTTTCTCTTATACGCGTGGGGCGTAATTAAGACATTTGGGGATCAGCGTGCTGCATATAAAATGCAAGAGCAAAGAAACATAGTCTAAGGGACAAGATAGCCTAATAACTGGATATAATAACTGGACAAGGTCTAACCATGGTCTAACCATGGTTTTAGAAAGACAAATTGTAGCCTGTTAGCCATGTAAAAGCAAATACTGACACGGACTTTATGTCGCTATTTATTTACTTTGCTTTAAAAGAAGTTCAGTATTTCCATAGGCACTTAAATGCATCTCAGTTCAGGTGTCAGCCTGTAATTTTCCAGCAGATGGCAGTGCATGCAAACTAATGCACGTGGACCCGGTAGGAGCCTACTGCGAGAGGCTGGGACAGTCATCTCCAATCGCTGTCTCTTCGAATCAGTCATGATGAGCCTAAATTAATTAGCAATTAATTTAGTGAATAGTCTTTTGGTTGTAATGACTTATTGTGATCTTTAATGTTGGCTACTTTGATTCTAATACAAAAACGACAAAGACGTAAACACCTTTAAATGCCTGTCGCCTATGTGTCCCCGAGGATGTGAAATTAAAACTGAATTTAACACGGTTGAAAAAGGCCCACAGGTCCTTTTACATGTTGTATTGACAAGTCTAACTTTCCAACTGATTACGTTATCTGATAAAGAAATCCAGGGGCTGCTTTTGTAGGCACACAACCTAACTACATATTCATGAACAGTTATCTTTGCATCCCCTTTGTCTTAATCACTTTATTTTTGCAGGGTGGTCTCGTCATAACCAGGATTCAGAGCATTTAACATTTTGTACACCATAGATAATAACATGTTTAGACCTACATTAGCGATTCCGTTTCCCATTCTTTCCATCACATGAAGTTGCATTGCACGGTAATGTCAGATAACGTTTATTTCACAGATTATGTTATAGTATCTTCCATCAAAAGTCAATTTTAGGGCTGACGGAGGCACTCTGCACTGGGGGGCGGTGTTCCAGACAAGACAATATTAGAATACTCGCTTAGCAACCACTGCCGTAAACAGAGAGCGGGTGTCGTAAAGGTTAAAGAGGCTGGTGTTGAAAAGAGTCGATACAGAACCCATTGTGGTGTTGGAGAGGAGTGAGCCGCTTCATGAGAGAAGAAGAAAAGAGGCAATTCTGTGACCACAAAGGGACCTCTGATAAGCGGGCAGATATGGACGTTAATGCACAGCACAGACGCGGTTGTCCTTTGTGAAGAGGACCGCGTCGTCCGGTCGGAAAGATCCGGTATATGAAGAGTTAAGACTCGACATCCCAACTGTTTATTTCAGCAGCTAGCAGGCTAACTGGCTAAATACCTAGGAGCTAGAAATTGGAAGCCCTTGTGAGTTTGCTTTATAGAGATCTCCGTCGATCTTTGCGAAGGCTGTTATTGTCGGTTACCGTCTGTAGTTATTCTCGGCGGTGACTTCAAGTATCCGCCGACCACCTCGTAAGTAGCCGCAACTTTAAAGAATGATTTCAACTGAGCGCTAAGCATTACACTACCACACAACCGGAGAGGAAAGGCATACAGGTTTGTTTCAGGTTTTCTTCTTCTCTTTGCATTGAACCAATTCTTTAATTTATATGAATTGGCAGTTTGATTTTTTTTTTTTTTAAAGAAAATCTAGCAGCTTCCGATTGATTCATTGGCTAAAAAACAAACAAAAACTCTAACAAATTTCTATATTTAGTATGTAATGTTACTAACGTACGAACACGTGCGTTTCTACCACCAGACACGATGAAATGATAAGATTAAGTTACATTCGACGTTGTTTTTTGTTTTTTTAGAAACCGACTCTCTTATCAGATGCCCACATGGGACAGGAGGTTTAATATTACTACAATTCGAGGTGCTGGGGACGTTATTTGTTACAACACAACTATCTTGGGCATCTCAAAATGAGCGTTTAGTACCTTACCTGTCCTATAATTAGTCGCATTGTCTTGTCTGTAGTTTTTTTCTTTCATTGGAGATTAGTCATGCCCATCACACGTATCGATACACAACTTAATGACGACTGCAAAATAACAGAATGCACAAAACTGCAATGGTCTGTCTTTTAAATCTTTATCTTCCTTTGGTCATTTGTGTGCAGAACATATATTATAGCAGCAACATCGGTGTAACCCTAAAAAGGTATTTATTTGCTTGAGACATTAACTTTTTTTTTAAATTGTTTGTTTCTTCAACTAAACATGTTTTTGCATTGCTTCCTATTGACTTAGTACTGTAGTTTTTGACTACTCAGATTAATATACCTCAACAAGTCTCCATTTGGCCAGCTTGATTTGAATTAATATGGCTGGCAGACATATAGGCTCAGGCGTAGAAAACAAGTGTAATCTGCAATAACAGCTAAACTGACTTGACTATTAGACTTCTGTGATTGGAGGCTCTTTGCAAACTTCTGCCCTTGATTCCTTCAAAGGAAAAATAGATTACCACAACTGTTCAGAGAAAGTCTACAATAAGTCCTTAGGAATTTATTTTTACAGTGTAATAAATAGAAAAGCGGTTTCGATTTAATTTTTCCCATAACAGGAGACTAATTGTGGAGCTTTTCTGCAAGGTTAGTCGACAAGGGAGCTATGAAAGTAAAAAGTCATACACGGAAGACTTTCTGCTGGTGGTTGATTTGAATGTTTGTCAGTGCTCAGCAGGGGAACGGCTTGTAATTGTAGCCTAAAAGCTCCCACGGGGGAAGTAAATTTCAGTTTTTGACCTCAAAACTCCCCAAATCCAACTTGGATAAAACATCTTCTCCAACAGATGGGGCTACATCAGGAGTGACCTTAAATTAAATAAGATGACTGTCAAGTAATTCATTTTCCTCTCCCACTCTAAACATATCCATTTGTTTAAAGTGAAGCTTGTTTTGACAGCTTGTTTAATCAATCCTAGTGTAGCTTCGCTGGGATGATCACTTGTTTTTGGGTAATGGCATTAACATGAGATGTTATATGTATGACAACTTTTCAAACTTCTTCAGTGGGATGCTGGCTTGTGCACAGGTGCAGCTGTTTAAATTAAACAAAAACATGTTATCAGATGAGGAATCCGGAGCATGTCTCCTTCTGCTGCATCAGTTTTGTGCAAAGCAGATACCATTTGATGTTGTCATTAAAACCTGTACAGTTTGGTTTGCGCCAGAGATGAATGGACTCATTTCCATGTGGCTATACTGCTAATTGGTGTTTATATTCTGAGGAGTCCATTTTCCATTAGGGATGCAAATGTTACTGTCATTTTTATCTATCCATCACTGTCTACGTGTTTGCAGTACTAAGACAATCCGGCTGTGGCTGAATGTTTTTTTGATCAAACATTATTGACTTCCTCAGTCGATAACCTTGGCAACAGTAGTTCCTCTCTCAAGCTAGAACCGCGCATTGCAATGAAGGGGGGGCTTTTCCTTTTGCTTTGAGTAGGGCTTGGTGGTAATTCAGGTGTTCACCGTAGGCAGACGTGTTCATGTGTGCATCCATTCAGAGACGGAGAACTGCTATGTATTTTAGTGATCTCTTTCCATTAATTTGCATCACAAGAGCAATAACTCAGTTTCTCTCACCTCACTGTCCATTAGCTATCGGTTGTATATATTTTTTTTTCTCCATTTCTTTCTATTTTTCCAACCCATCTACTGAATTCCAGTCCTTTTCAACACTTTCTCTTTGCACTCACTTTTTGCATTTCCAGTGGAATTAATCAAGCATGTTCATGTGTGGCTTGACTTCATTATATCATAATGAAGTTTAGCCTCGGGTGCAGCGAAGGAAATGGGTTAGCCCGAGAGTAGCTTTGCCCTCGTACACCATTATCAGAGACCAGCTTTACACAATGAGCTGTGGAAAAGATTGTTCAAGATGGCCATTTTCTTTTTAAACCCCTTTTTTCCTATCAGGGATGTTCTGTCAAAATCTAAGTTAATAAAAGTTGAACTATTTAGGTTATTACGATGTCCTATTCCTCTGTCAACCTTTTGTCATTCTGTTTTTAAGCTTTAAAAGTTTTAAAAATGGGACCTATTGCTTTATCGTGCGCCTTCTCTGTCCCAGTAATGAGCCGTTTTGCGGCTCTCAACATCTGCCAAACTTGGAACATTTTGAATGCGGGACTCATCTCCCATGCATGAGGAGTCAGGCATCCTTTGATTTGTCCTCTTTTCTTTGCCTCTCTTTTGGAGCACTCACCACAGTACTTTGTAGACGGAGTACGCTGAAAAACTTTATTACCCCAGTTTTGGCAGTGGCTGTGTAACATGAGAGGTAATTTGGCGCTCACTCTAAACAGGGTTTTCCTCATGGTATTGTGCATTGCTCTTACTCGCAGAAGGAGCAAGGGCATTGTGGGATAGGAAAGGAGGAGAGCGGCTGATTTTAAACATACGTTTTTGGTGGGCACAATGAGGTTTATCCAAAATAAAACCGCTTTAAATCTCCCCGCCGTTCTGTGCCGGTGAGTAACATCTGTGTTAGAATACAAAGCATCTTGCTTTAATTTAGAGCTCTGAGTGAACTTTACCCTTGTCAAAAACCTAAGTAGGCAACCTTGAGCTTGATACAGTCTGCTTTTTTTTCACTGCCTGTCCGGCTTTTTATTTCATTTAATTAATGTTTTGCAGGTGTACAATTCAAGTCAAAATCAAAAGTCTAGTGGGTTAATTACCAGGGGGGAAATATCCAGGGGAAAAATACCACTCATTCTTCTAATAAAACGCAATGTGTTGGTCTTATTCATGCTATTACTCTGCTTGTAGTAGCAGCAGGCTAGAAAAACGGTATTTCAATTCTTATACTCTTCTGCTTTATGGTAAACTGAAATGCAGGATCAAGGATAAGCCATTGGAAGATTTGTGAATTTCATTGTCAACATTTTTAGCAATTAAACACTTTGGTTGTCTCTCATTACCAGAAACTAAAGAGTGTGTGTGTGTGTGTGTGTGTGTGTGTCTTTCACTTCAGCAATTAGTACGGTCATTGACATAATCCATGTAACGCTTCATAGGTAATTGAGGCCTAACCGTTTCTCTGGAGAGGAGGAAGGAGCTATGTATTCTCCCTGTGTTTCAGCCACCAGCTCATGATTCTCAGCACTCGACGGCGTCCAGGTCTTGTCCGGGGCTTGCCCTTGCTCTCCGTTGCTTTCTCTGTAGGACGAAGGGGTGATCGTCTTCTCGGCCTGGTTAACGTTACGTTATATCTGCCTGTGTTAGATGCTAAAGAGCACCTGAACTGAGATCTTATAGCAACGGGATACTCCGTTTTCCCCCTCAAGCAATCGGCTTCCTGTAGTAGAAGGCACAAGGCAAACATCCTTCCTTTTTGGCTCCTATTGAAGTTGTTGTTTTTGGGGGGTTCTTTATACAGACTTTGTTTCTTTATTTCCCATCTTCCAATACACCTTTTTTCTATTTTATGATATGATTCCCTTGTAGAATTTGAATGAATTCTTCCCAGACACTTTTAAATTGTTGCGTTGGCGTTCTTTTGAGCGTTCTCATTGGGTCGGCTGAGAGGTTAGGCCTACTTGGTTATTGTTCATTTATTTCAACACTGGAGGCATTTTTGTCAGTGTGATGTGGACCTTCAGTTTTCTTTTATTTAGCTTTGCCCAATAAAATGTTGTTTCATGCTAAATGCGCAAAGAAGTATCTTTTTGTACTTTATATTTGTTTTGCTTCTAAAATATATCTCCGATTAAGGTGGGAATGAAGTAGTATATTCCAAATGTGTCCTCTAAATAAATCATTTGCAAAGCCAACCTTTACCATTTTATTATTGGACTGTTCATTATCATTATAAAATGAATGAATAAAGGCCATTATGATTTAAAGTAACTAATTGGTTTAAGACATCATTCAAAAAGGTTTTAAGATTGCTTCTATTTTATAATATGTAAAGTAACTTATTATCCCTATCTTCTTTATGCTACAATGAAGAAAGCATATGCTCACTGTTGAGTCACATTATAGTTTTAGATGTGTGGTGAGAATATAAAATATGTGTGTGTGTGTGTGTGTGTATTAATGTATGTAGTGCAGCTGGTTGTAGTTCCCCTATTTGGATATGGTCTATGTTCCGGTATATGTTAGTGAAGTTGGCCTGATCTGCTCAAGATATTTTCAGACAGTTGTGTGAGGTAAGAACTAGTGTATTCAGCTTCTTATCTGACACACCACAGCCGCACATCTCTCACAACCGCACCTGTCACACAACCAGCGCGGTCGTGGCCGCGTCGAGCCCCCGTGTCTTCCCAGATCCTAGCCACTTCGATCTGAAAGCAAAATGCAAGGAACCCATCGACACACACGCTAATCACACTAGTGTGCCTTCTCGTTAGCCATGCCCTCTCAAGTCAGCTGTCCTAATAGGCATGTCCTAATGAGCTTTAATTGAGGATGGCTAATTTGCATGGCCTGAGTCTTTGTCTTTTGTAAAGCGACTTATAAGATTTAAAAAAAACTCATTGCTTAAAAGCTGATTGGGAGGGTCTAGCATGGCTTCATCACGGGCAGACTACGGGGGGCTCGTGAGCCCCCTGAAACCATTCTTTGTGTACTCTAAGCCCATATTGTCGTCCTTCTTCCTTGCTTCGTTCTCAACGTTCCCTTCTCTGCTGACATCATGCCTAATGGAGGCATTCGCAGATTCTCTCTCACCCCCTCAACTACAGACGTTATTTTAGTGACACCAACCATTTTCAAAGAAATAACTTCAAAGCTTGATTAAAACGAAGCAGGGCAACTCTGATCAAAGGTTAAATTACGCACAGCATGGCTCTCTTCACAATGCAAAGGGAGATTTCTCCATTTGAAGCAAGAAGTGTAGGAGGGGGGAGAGGGGGGGGGCAGATTTTTATTTTGCTGTGCATTGAAAGAAAAGTGATGGTACTTTTGTGGCGGCAAAGAAAGAGCCCTGAGTAATCGTCCTCGCGAGGCAGCACATTTTATTTATACTAGGAGAGGATGTTGTACATTATCCAACTTTAGCTTTTATTTGGTTTTCTTATATTTTGGGGAGTATATAAGAAATGATTTCCCAAAGAGAGAGCTCAGACAGACACACAGACAGGGTTATTGAATTGGCTGTGGGCCATCTCATTGGTTTTTAAAAAGTAATGATATCTCTCGAATAACCTAAGCAATTAAAAATTGTGGGACAATTTCAGATGCCAGAGAAAGTGCTTTTTGGGTTTTCTGAGAGGTGTCGGATGTTAGCCCTTGCATTCACATACACAGGCAGTCGTTAGTCGGTCTGTCAAACGCAAGTCTTCCCATTCATTTTGAATAAAACCAGGAGAAAATGCAGTGGCCTGTAGCAAAATGTCAGATTCAACTTTATGAGAAACGAAACCCGATGTCATCCTGCGGCAACCAATCATTAAACCGGCGATCCGACTTGTCAGTCCCAGACTGTAAAAAAAAAAAAAAAAAAAAAAAAAAAGGGCTGAGCTTCCTGGTCTGAAAAGTGATTCCAATGTGAAAGTGCCCTGAACCTGCTTTCTACCTCTATTGCTGCCAAGAAAGTTTTAAAAACTGAGAAGAAAAAATGAAACTCATTTACTTAACTCCCTAGGAAGTTCAGTTCACTGTTAGATCCACCTTTTCCACTGCATGTTTTCCGTGTTATGAAATGTAGCTTTTTGATTTTCTCTGATGTAATGAGTTCCCCAATCTCTATTTCTTTGCTTGATTTCAGGCCTGCTGGCTCGAAGTTGCACAGAAACGCCAAGAAGGGAGAACATGACTCACTGGCCTCTGCCAGAGACTGGCACGGGGCAGCTGTGCCAACCTCGCCCCTGCCTGCTGCTCTAGAAGCTACCCAGTACATCATGACGGAGAGGCATTGAGGTCAGCTCCCTGACGATCATCTCAATACCTCTCCTCCTCCTCCTCCTCCTCCCTATCCCTCAAGAACCCCCTCCCCGCCCCGGCCTTGTCCCCATCATGCTGCGCTTCCTGCCTCTCAAACTTGGCCGCCTGTACCGCTGTCTGAAGCTCTTACTGGTTGTTGGGTTGTTTGTCATCTTGTTGATGAACACCCACAGCCTGTTTGCCTCCTTCCAGAAGAATGAGCTCACCGACAGACGCTTCATCAACCTCAACAAGTGTCCCGCCTGCTTTGGCACCAGCTGGTGCCGCAAGTTCATGAACGGCCAGGTTTCCTTTGAAACCTGGGGACGCCTGCGATTCCTAGACGTTTTCAATGTCAAGAATGTTTACTTTGCTCAGTACGGTGAGCCCAGGGAGGGCACCCGTCGCGTAGTGCTGAAACGGCTCGGCTCCAATCAGGAGCTGGCCGAAATAGACCAGAAAATCTGCAAGAGGGCCACAGGCCGGCCGCGCTGTGACCTCATCCAGGCGATGTACAAGACTGAATTTGCCCGGATCAACGGTGATGTACGCCTGCTTACTCCAGAGGTGGTGGAGGGCTGGTCAGACCTGGTGCACTGCCCCTCTCAGAGGCTGCTGGACCGCGTGGTCCGCAGGTATGCAGAGACCAAAGACTCAGGCAGCTTTCTGCTTAAGAACCTCAAAGACACGGAGAGAATGCAGCTGCTGATGACCCTGGCATTCAACCCGGAACCGCTCGTACTACAGGTACTGTGTCTGTTTGAACTGTGTGTGTATGTGTGTGTCTGACTGTTTTTTTTTTTTAAAGAAGATATTGCATCTCGATAAAGAGGTCTGTCAGCTGATCTGTGGCACCAGGTGTTTTCAGAGTTGTTGTTAAGTCCCAGCTCCTGGATTATCTTTGCTACAAAGAGGATACGAGCACCAGTACACATCAGGCCAGGGTGTTGGCCCACAAAGTTCCCAGTAAATTACAGGGTGGGAAATCCTCCTTGTCCTTCCTCTTCCATACATCTGAGACGAGCCATTACACCCTCCCCTAAACTCTAGGCTACACCGAGACTACGCGTCCGCTATGTGGTGCACACATATTCCCCTGCTTGATTATAGAAGGGTTTAAGAACTGTGGCCTCCGAAAAGATGAGAGATTTTGGCTGGCGGCAATACTGCATATTTAACACTAAATGTAGGGCAGTTTGAATTATTGAAGAATGCATCTGTAAATGGTCCAAGTTGTTTTTAATTCGAATATACATCTATGTCCAATGGATTTTCTTCATTTGTGGGAGACAGCACGGGGAGGGATCTCTTACAGGCTGCTAAGCGGAATTGGTAACAATTTTCTTCCAAAATAAAAGTTTTTTTTATTTTATTTTTATTTTTTATTTTTTTTAAGGTTTTGACCTAGAACCGAGATTTAAATTTTACGACTTGATGAACTGACAAAACCCAAGACATTGTTGCTTTAAGCCTTTAGTTTTGATGCTAATGTGACAGGTTGTGCCCCGCATTTTTGAAATTTGCCCAACAGTTGGTCTAATTATAATATTGTGCGGCAACATTAGACATATTTAATTGGACATAGAGTAACTGGTACATGCTGCCAAAATCCAAAGTGTGCCTGTTTAAATTGTCTTGCTTTGACACCAGGTTAGGTGTAAAACTACAACCCTTCTCTATTCTGTCATCCTGCATGTCAAAGCAGACGTTATAACATATGTCCCTTTCCTTTTCCCTCAATGATTTCGAATCAGCCAATCAATTTCAATTTGAGTCCAGCATTGGCCTAGTCAGAACAACAATGGTCATGGCCCATGTAGACATTCAATAACTTATGCTGACCTTCAAGATAGACCCCCCAGACATAGGACCGGACACCTCCAGGCATTTCAGAGGACAAAAGGCGAGATCAGCCTTTTAGTCCGGTCAATCTATAAAATCTGATTAGCCTTGTGTGTTCGCTTGCACTCCTTTCCCTTTCTCCTTTTTTCTTTCTCAATTTGTCATTCTTCTGTCTGTCATTTGCTTCTATATTTTCCCTTCCGCTTGTGTGCGCTCCCCCCCCACACAAAGACACAATCCTTATCTTGCACACCAACACATAAGGCATACACGTCCCTCTCATAAATTGTTGATCTCATGCTGAACTTGTGACCTGCGGCAAGTATAAGAAAGACCTATAGGGTGCGTGTGCACCAGAAAAGTGGGAACAGGTTGTAGTTGAATTGTGTGAATGGGCAGTATACAAAGGAAATGTGCCAGACATCTCAGAGGCTCACAGTGCCTTGACTGTTCATCAGCATCACTGAACTCAAAAGATGAGGAGAAAATGTGCTGAGAGACCGAGGGACCCTATACACGAGGTTGGGCAGCAGTAGACCATAAAGAATTAATTGCCTCTATAGAGATTGAATAGGAGACGTGCTGTCCTAAAACACCTTTTTTTTTTTTTGTCAGAGGTGAGCGCTACTGCTTGGGGACTGGTTTTAACAAAAGGTAGAGGAATGTGGGCTGAGCTTTATGACCAGTTATTTAATGAAAACTGATCCGTATTTCAACTATTTATCATGCTGCTTTGTTGTCAGGCCTAGAGCAATGTTTCATTTTGCATGGTGGTAGCTATAGATATAGCACTATATCTATGGTTGTAGTCACCTCTTCTTCAGTAAGTTGGATAAGCCAGTATTACTGGGTGTATGATTTAAAACATTTGCCATATTTGGTGTAAATTATTTCTTACTGTCTTTGTTTGACAGTCTGTGGATTTTGGGTCTCTTTCCTCTGTACAGTAGAATAATAACATTAATGATAACACATTTCTGCTGTCTGCTCAGTGAGCTGCACTTTCTCCCACAATGGCTTATGTTTCCAGTCTTTTGAAACCACAGGCAGTAAATCGGCCCCGTTTCACTATGAGAAACTAGACCTTCTTTGTCAGTGGGAAACAATCTGCTGTGTTGTTTCGGCTCTGTCCAACAATGCGTTGTCTGTGTGCTTCTTGGTAAACAAGCATTCACTGATAGACACACACACACACACACACACACACCATCCCCACTCCTGTGTCACATTGAAGACAATTTGCCTTTGAGGAATAAATATTTTTGGAGGGCAAAATGACGACAGCCAAACAAGAAAATCCTTTTGCAATGGTCCATACTAGGGCTGCAGGATTATGGCCAAAATGATAATCACAATTATTTTGATCAACACTGTGATCACGATTATTTGATTTTTAACCGAAATAAATTGTATTGTCACATAGGCTATTTATAACAGCCTTCACATCCATATTATTATAGTTGTATAGACATAAAGCTGCAACACCTGTAAAATAGCTGTTTGAAATAAATAGCGTAGAATTTTTGTTTTTTTTAAATGTATCTCTGAGAAAGCCCCTTCACTTGTTTTCAACAATAACTGATTTTAAAAGAGCCGGGAAGAGAGGCCGAGTGCAACGGACTCTACTCACAGAGAGACGGCTGACTCATTTCAGCACGGGTCGAATGGCGGGTCAGCGGAGTTACACACGTTGTGTGTATGAAATGTCTGTATCGTCACTGCGCTGCATTTTTATGAGCTATGATATTCATGCCTGTGATATTCATGCCATGGGTCACATCTTTTGCAGGTCCAACAGGCTCCGTCTCACACGTTGTTACTTTACGAACTGAAGTTAGTTGCATTCAATAATTTCTTCTGTGTTTTCAGCTAACCTGTCCACATAACATTGGACCTTTTTTTGATTTATTTTTTTATTTATTTTTAACATTTCACAGATAAGTTGGCCCGGAAAGGTTTTTCTGTTACTGTGATAAATCTAGTTGTGTTGTCTCTTTGCCAACCAGAGAAATGACTTGATACTGTTTTAATGTTACCTCTCATTCGGCAGTAACCTGTCGAATGAGAGGTAAATGCATTCTTCTCATTTTCCCCGGCTGGAAGCTTATTTGCCATCCTTGGCTTCTCTCCTTCCGGCTAGATGACTCACTGATTCATCGAGAGATGGTTGTGTTTGATGGAGTACATCTGGCCCAACCTTAAATTAGTTCGATTTAGCCTGTTCCTCCCTTCCATATCATTAAGCTCTGTGAGTTAGCCAGGAGCATGTGACTGTGCTTGCACCCTTTTTGGTCCTCAGCCGTGTCTTGCTCAGTGAAGCTGAGAATAGGATGTGACAGGGCTGTGGGGTTAACTCAGTCGTCTCCTCCAGACTCAAATCTGTGCTCTCCCCGACACCCCTCTCTCTTACTTTTTCTTTTCTTTTTTTCTTTTATTACCGCCTCTCCCCACCTTCCACAGTCAACACACCGTCCTCACCTGACATGGTCGTCAGAAGGCATGAACTGCTCACGCAACCCCGCCTTTTTTTCCCCCCAGAACACGGGCGACTTGACACGGATACTAAATCGGAGAAGCGACGGATGAGAGAGATTAGATGGATGACCTTATCGCCTGTTCCTCCTAAGATTTTTGACAGCTGCATTTGAATGCAAATGTGAAAGTAAACATTCACAGCACTTTGAGCAAACACACTAGCAGCTTGTTTGAATCTTTAAAATGGGGGGGATGCCTCTTTGGTATGCTGTTGATTTAATGAGGCTGTGCATAATCTATTACGATGCTCATCCACTTTGGGATGCTAAGCCAAAGTAAATAGTATAAATTCTGAGGTCTTCTTGGCACAAAGGAAGGCAAAGGTGGTAATTCGACTGTGAGCAACTGAGCCTTGATATATTTTTTTGATATGAAAATGAATTTAATTAGATCATAAGTAGATGTGCAACCTGCCTACACCTGCTAGGAGTTAGACAATCGTATAACTATATCATTTAAAAAAATTATAGTGAATTGGTGTTGCCGTGTTTTAAATTAAACAAAGCGGCTGGGTAAACAACGATCCCGGAGAAGAAATTAGTTTTTATCTGTAACACCGACGCAATTATCTTTACAGCTTGGCAAATAAAATATACATAAAAAAAAAAAAAAAAATCAGAAAAACAGAGACACCTTCACAATCTAATGCATTGCAATAAAACAGCTCTGTAACAATATAAAATCTCTACAATATTGTATAATAAAAAAAGCCCTGAGCAGGGTAAAGCGTGGACAGAGGATACACAGAGTTTGAGCATTTATATTGTCTTTGCAGGAAAAACTCATGCAATCTCATGGTCTGGCTTTCTGGGTCATGCCTCTTTACAAAGAGGATCAAAGCCTGTTTTGTTTTTAGTTTAATTTCTTTTCATTTAATAACAGACGCTGCATGCTAGCCCAGCTTAAGTGAGAGCCTTCTGTCTCTAAGGCCGGCTCAGTGGCTGAGGTCCACCGGTAAATAGTATTTAAGTTGCTAGTCTGTGATTACAACCTTTTGTTTTTGGGTCTGGGGGATTGCGACGCTCTTAGCACATAAGAGAAGAGGTTGTGTACGCTGCTTAACCCTGCTTCAAGTGCTCCCAAACCCCCTTTCATTATTCTTATAGGCCTTTGTGTACAGACTGAATCCTGTTAGGATAAGACAGGGAGTTATCTGGGCCTGACTCCCCTCTTTTGGCTGTCGTCACTCCATGGAGGCCCTGGTGGAAAGGGGAGAAGGAAGAGGGGAGTGGAGGGTTTGTGTGAGCCTTGTAGTGTTTTCCCCCATTTGAATGAGCCAGCCGCTCGTGTTACCATAATCCTTTCTCTCTTTCTACCGTTGTCCAAACACACACACACACACACATGCATGGCAGCTGTGTTTGGTTAGGTAAATGCCTGTGGCTGAACCCCAACACTCCTTCACTTATCCCACCCACAAGCTCCTTTTTTAGACTTCAACCCCCACCCCCATCTCCCTACTGTTACAGCCCGCCCTCCAACCTACCTCATGCCCAGCTCCTGAAGACCCAGTTCTGCAACGCTGGAGAGTCTAACCCCCATTCACAACTCTCCCTGGGCCCCTTTTTAAGATGGCCAACATGGATCTGGAACAAGTGGTTCTTTACTCAGCCGTGTCCCCTTTGCACATCAGCTTGTTTCACCCAAGTCACCCTTTTAAATTGTTAAAACAACTTTATTTTAACTGGAGGGTGGGATGTTTTGAAACTAGTCTCATCTTGTATTATGTTAGTTGAGCATTAGAGAATATCTAGGTGTTTGCCCTGTTCGTCAAAGATTTTAGACTGCAGGGTCAGTGTCTCCCTGCTCACTACTTCCTCGGCTGCCCCCAAAAATAATTGGCGCCTGCTCTGAAATACACATCCCTTGATGTAGGCCTGAAACCCACAGCCCTCAGGTCTAAGGCCAAGATTCACTTGGGTTCCTCCGCGACCGTGTGGGCAGCAATACCACCTAGACTGAGTCAACACCACTGCCTGTGACTTAATACATTCCTCGTCTTCCAGTGGTGAGGATTTATGAGGTGGCTCTGCGCAGTGGCTCAGGTTCAGGTCGGCAAAGGGTTCCGGTTATCAGCTATCAGCGGAGTGTATACTAGCAACCCTAAGCTGCACTGCACTCGGCTCTCATTCCTCTTCCTGCTCCCATTCTCTCTCCATAGAGCAGAGGCCTGCAGAACCCAAAGATGGAGCTAACCCATTTCTATCAATGCATGGCAGAGCTCACTGAATCATGTGCACACACTTTCCCGTTGCACAAGCCAACTGTACGTGGTCTTACTTGATCTATCTACCTGACCTCCTTGGTTTGATGTCTCACCTGAGCGCATTGTGCACACACGCATGCGTGCGCGCACACACATACGCACACACAAACACAGCAGTCCTTTCTAGTTTGTCTTCATTCAAAAAAAAAAAATCTTTTTCTGTTTCCCAAGACTGCTGCCAGCTCCACAGACTGTGCACTCTTTGAACCGCATGTCTGGTAAAGAAAGAGGACGGGCCAATGCTAAATTCAGAAACACAGTCTCCATCTCCCTTTACTCTTCTTTCTCCTCTACAGACAGACACACATACTCCCTCCTCAGCCTGGTGCTCTGACTAGGCATTACCTGTCTTCCATGTCTGGAACCGACAGCATCGCTGTCCTGTATTGCAGGTTTTTGGGGTGGAACAAAGAGAGAGGGAGAAGCGGGGTTAGCAGGAAAAGCAGCAGCAGCAGCAGGAGACAAGAGCAAAAGAGAAGAAAGGGATAGCGCCATGTGTGCCAGGATGAGGAGTTAGCGCCCGCTCCCCTGTGGGGCCTGAGCTCTCGCTACGAACTAACCAACTGGATTTTAAACTTAAATGGCCAGCAAAATTCCAGACGGGGGCTCACCACACATCCTCCTGACACGCGAGGTCACCAGGAGAGCTATACAGAGAAAAAAAGACAAGTCCTTTTCCGCAGCCCTAGCCTCGTGGAGCAGAGGTCACTCCTTCTTAATGCCCTAAGCTCCACTTGATAAAGCGGCTAAAAAATGTTCATTTTGCAACATGAGGGTTTAAAGTTTTTTTTACTTGCGGTTATTGTGTTTAACTGAATGCGTCAGTCCGCCACGCTTTACCTTCTTACCTTGACTAGTCCTGTCCCGACTTGTTTGCTATGATGCGGAGGGATTTAGTTGAGGACAGAAAATGTTGAGAATTTACACCACACCCTGCTCCAGGCTTTAACAAGCTGCACACATGAAACACCTCTGTGGCAAACTACTAATTTCCTTTTTTGTTGTTGCTGTAAATAGCTGTGGTTGCAGGATGAAGGCAACTGGTTCTCTTTAAATCCTGCATTCATAAACACTGTGATGGGGGTGTGTGTCTGTGCATGTGTGTTTGATGGACCAGTGTTCTTTGCGGACCGGCCAAGGCTATATCTTGGGAGTCGCTCATGTTTACTCGGCTTCTGAATAGAGGGTTGTTATCAGCCCTGGTCACGTTGCATGTTCTCATTCACATGCACTTGGATACAGTTTCACATAGACACACACAAACACACATGCAAACGCGCACAAAGAGCCTCTTTCGAACTCACTCTCTCTCTCTCTCTCTCACACACTCACACTCACACTCACACACACGCCCTCCCCTGAGTGGCCCAGTAGAAGGGCATGTCTTTGTCAGCAGATGTCAGGACGCAGGTGTGTGTTGCTGTGCCTCTCGCTCCATTCGTTTCATCCTCTTCTCCAGAGGCTGCCCATTTGTCTGTGGCCCTGTTTCATTTCAGCCCACTCCAATCTCTCCCCCAAGAGGTTGCCAGTGTGTCTGTTGTATTACAGGGAGGAGAGTGGAAAGCACAAACATCCCCCCCCCGCCCCCTCCCCAGTCAATGGTACTGTAGTTCACCGGCACAACCCTTAAGATTAGATTAGTTAGACTTGAGCCTAGAAGTCAGTGTGAGGTCGTCTGTAATGAAACGATTCTGTTTTGGTCTGTTTTCCACCCTCGCTTTCATTGTCCCCAGAGCCAGGCTCAATTATTTCTGCAGCGCTGCGAGAACGGCTAACAGAAAAATGTGTTCGGAAAATAAGAAGAGCATTTGGCGCCAAGTTCTTTAAGTTGAGGGTTTTGCTAAGCAGAAGATAAAAGGATTCTTTTTTCCCAATGACAGGAACAAGAAGTGATAAGACCATTTTTAAAGTAGTAAAAGTTGCTGAGTTGTGAGATTGGCAATTTTGCACCCTCAGCATTTTTTTCAATGGCATAACATCGAGAGACGACTGGTAAAATTCACTACCTGTGCAGTCCCCTCACATACAAGAGAGCGCGCGCACACACACATACAGTACCTCCAAATCTGCTAAGAGTGCAGTGGATGTAGTGTTAGGGTGAGCTTTCCAATTTATTTCGTCCACCCCCCTCACCTCAATGCCTCATTGCGGACGTTAATGACTTCTGCAGAGTAACCGTTTAAAGAGCGCTAAGGGAGAATGATTCGTAGGACACGTGGAGTATTTATCAAGCTCAGCTACAGGAGTATGAATCCTAAGCTCATGTGACCACTTCCATGTGTCTGCCTACACTGTTCAGTAGTTCTCACCTTTTATACTTATTGCATATGAAATTTTAAAAATGGAAAGCTCATAAAAATGGGCATGAGTTGTTGAGCCGTCTGTAGTTGACGCAGTGCAATGAGCCTGTCAGAGCAGTGAATGAACGGCGTCTATGTTAAGACTCACGGACGAGGGTCGGACAGACGCAAAGATGTTCTCATAACAGCCATTGACAGTGTCTTAAAGTAGCCTTTGGGCAATCATCCCTCTCCTCCCTCCCATCAGCCATCCCTCCCTCCCTCCCCTCCATCTGCCGTCGCTCTACTTGTGCTCCCATTCAGGCTGCAACCTGACAACAAAGAGAGAGATGTGTTTAGCAGGCAGGTCTTTGCTGGTTTATTCCTCCTGTCTACTGGAGCGGAGAAGTGAAAGACACTCTGTTTGTCTCTTCTGTTTTGCTGTCTCCATCGTATTCTTTTGCTCTCTGTCTCCACACCACCACCACCCCCTTCCCTACATTTATCCATCCGCCCTGAAGGGGTGAGTGTGGGAGGATGGTGTTTTTTACAAAGCAGGTTTAGCCGTAAAATTGGACAGGCTAAGTTTTGTCAACAAGACCAAGAGCCGCTTAGATTTGCAGCAACATAAAGCGATCGGAGGTTTGAATCTGGGTCAAAGGGAAGCGGGCCTAATAGGGATGTACCCCCAAATGATCCAGCTTCAAGCTAATCTGTCTCTACCAACTTCAGAAATTAGAAAGCCATTTTAGGTATTTAGCCTGTAAAGTCTCTAATCCTAAAATCTCTTATTTAGGAATGCCCATTGACTCACAACATCTCCGTAGTCGTGCATTGTCTCCTTCCCAGCCTGTATTTAGGAGCGTAGTGAGCTGGAACCTTTTCTCACTTTCAAGACATATCTACTTCCTCATATTTCCCTTTTGTGTCAAGTCTGCTATATCAGAAAATATAGAGGCAGCTATTAAGCCAAGAGTTTTTGGGGAAGTTGGGGTATATTGTTGCCAAGTCTATGGATGACAAGCACAGACCGACAGGCTGCTGGAAGCCAGTAGTTTCCTGGACAGACTTTTGTCTGGCCCACAATTGATTGGGTCCCCTTAGGGAATGGGTTTGAAAAAGACTGCATTGGATGCAACTTATCGTTGTCCTGCCCTCTTGGTGGTGGATCTTTCTTAAAACGGATGGGAACAGGAGATACGCCTATGGGATAGATTTACAACGCAGACTGTCAACGTCAGACTGTCCGTTTTGCTGTAGATTGTAGAAAAAATCAAATAAAAAGACTCATTGTTGCATAAAGATCTTGATTTGTCACCCTTAAAATGATTCTAAGGTTGCTTGTCCAGTCTAGGACCCATTGCAAGGCATCTTTAGCCTTCACTTTGGTCTTGAATACATATAGCAAATTATGGCCTAGTCAAGGAATGTAATAAAGGAGCTCAGCAGCAGCATAGTTTCAGGAGTGTCTGAGAACGAATGTCTCAACACTAGTCAATGCTGCAAAAGGGAACCGTCAAATCGCTGCATAGCCATTGGTTCATCAAGCAGTGTTTGTTTTAAATTTTTTTTGTCACCTTCAATCTCAATCTGGCTCAGGTCCAGTTGCTGTGTTTGAGAGAAAGCAGCTGCGTGGCCGGCAAGAGGAGGGTTAATTTAATGTTTTAAGGTTATTTGTTAAAGGGAGTTAGAGCAGCCATGCATATTTAAAACCACCCATCACTACATAAATGAAAGCTGGTGAAGTATAAAGTTACAACAATTGTAAAGTGAGACATAACAGTCATAGTAGTTCCCTACCTTACCTGCAGTGGCATGGTGCGTGCCCTGTCATATCGCCGACGCAATTGCCTTTCAGAAAGCGAGGGCTACTGAGGCTGCTGTGAAACATGAGCACTTCTGATTCTCTGTCTGTGCGGCGGCTGCCTGCCAGAAACGGCAGCCGTGGAGAGGTTTGTTACATAGGAAATGTGGGCTATCATTAAGCTAGCATATGGCTGGGGGTTTATTGTAAAAGATAGAGGCCTACGGCGGGGGGGGGGGGGGGGGGTGGTTCATCTAAAAGATGATCACTTGAAGGGGAAACTCATGTGGGCTACGGGAAAAAGGTGTGTTTGTGTGCGTCCACTTGGCTTTGAGTGATTGCAGACAACGATGCATGTTTTTGTTTGACCTCAAAGCAAAGCTGAGAGATTATGGTTTTTGTGTAGCACTGTGTGCACTTCCTACTTGCGGTATTTCCTTGTCATATTTATCAGTTTTAACCTTGTAATACACAGGGATTTCTTGTCAGCATGCCCACACTGAATTTACTCGGTTAGCCAGCATCATACAGCAGTTTAAATTGCCCTGCTGCTGCATCACAACACATAAGGCTTCCCTGCTAACTGCTGCTACCACAAATCACCTCCGATCAGTTCTCTGGAAGCACTGAGTGTAGCAGCGTACATCAGCGCAAAGCTGTGGGGCTTTAACACAAACTGGCTCGTTTCTTTTATTAAATGTAATCCTTTATACCCAGTGCTGGCTTCGTTTCACGTGACCCTCGGGCAGATTTTCAACTCTTGTGCTTAGAATTGTGAATCAAAAATGACCCAGGGCTGCACACGGCAACTTTGTGTTTGAAGTCTTGGTTCTTTTTCTTCCTCGTCTGTCTCTAAACTGGTTTCTGTGCAAGTTAAACAAATATTTTCTGACAGTGTGAAGGTTCTCCTTATTTGTGTTCGCATTTGCTTTTCAAAGCCAATGGGCTGTTTCGGTTTTTCTTTCAGCCAACTCTACATTGCAGAGCCTTCTTCAACCCTACTTTTATCGGTCTCTTCTTATTTTAACAATGTTTTCTGTTCTCATCTGTTTCTCCTTCCCAGAGCTTTCCATCAGACGAAGGGTGGCCGTTCCCCAAGTACCTGGGAGCGTGTGGGCGCATGGTAGCTGTCAACTACGTGGGCGAGGAGCTGTGGAGCTTCTACAACGCACCCTGGGAGAAGAGGGTCGACCTGGCACGCCAGCTCATGGACATTGCCGAGCAGCTCACCAACAACGACTTTGAGTTTGCCCTCTACCTGCTCGATGTCAGCTTTGACAACTTTGCCGTCGGCCCGCGGGACGGAAAGGTCATCGTTGTTGACGCCGAGAATGTTCTCGTGGCAGACAAAAGGCTGATCAAGCAGAGTGAGTGGCAGCGTCAAGTATTACCTGAACGCACATGTGCTTTGGTTGGTGTGTCCACATGTCTGGGAGTGATGCCTAGCACAGCTTATTATCCCGCTTTCTTTGGCAATTCAATGTGGGTTACACCTTCAAACATTACCACCTCTGGAGATACATGGGAAGATGTAGCATGGTTTGAACCCTCTGGAAACACTGCACTGTTTGTCAAAACTATAACTACCAACTGTAGGTCATGAGGCAGGTTTGAGGAAAGGTCTCAAGGGACAGCTTCCTCTTTTCTAAGAATACACTTCTCTCACACGCCTTGTGCTTGCAACACGCTCGTCCCATCAAAGAAAAGATAGTTCAGATAACAAACCATCTCCGCTGCCCTAGTTTTTTTTGCCTCTCAGAATAAACCTCATAACAAGGACATAGAGAGCAATACATCACACACTCAGTGTGGCAGGTTTCTACCCCTCAGTCCCCCTTCCTAGGGCTACTTCAAAGAAAGCAACGACCACCCAGTCAGACTTAGATTTATCCCTTTTCGCAGGAATCCTATTAGAGTGATAAACTGTTGTGTCGCTAGGTGTGGAGGTACCGCCGTGTGTGTGTGTGTGTGTGTGTGTGGGTGGGTCGGTGGGTTTGGGGTACTTTTTTTTCTGTTATTTGGAGGTAAGTATTGTGATGGATTCATCTTGAGAAGTGCCACTTTGCAAATTACAAGATCTAACACCAGGAAGCCGCGTTTAGATGTGTTACATAGCACTCAAACATGCCCTCTAGATTTTGTCCCCTTAAGTTTGTACTTGGTTACCTGTGTGCACCCCATACTCAAAAGTTTGAATATTTACCTCATTTTGCAAATAGCTGCAATTCCCCCCCCCCCCCCCCCCCCCCCCCCCCCCCCCCCCCCCCGCCCGTCCGCTGTCTGACACATGGCCGTGACCTCGCAATACTCAGTATTCTTCAGAACCCATGCCCCCCCTCCCCCTGTAGCCCTTGGCAAGTCTCGAAGCACATTTCAGATTGAGACTCGCTATGTTTGGCCAACACATTTAGAGCTTGACAATGCAAGCTGCGTACCCTGGCCAATGCAACGGTTTCCGAAGAATAATGGATATTGCGAGGTCACGGCCATGTGTCGGACAGCAGCAGGAAACGGGCGCCGTAACCTCCCAAGGCTCCACAAGCAGAGAATCCAATCCCTACAATTAGAGCCTGAGAAAGTGAGTTAAAGTGTGTAGTGCGACTCTCATCAGTGTGAACTGAGGCCAATTGATTTGCAAATCAAACGCACACAAAGCCACGCGCAGTTCCACTCTCTCGTTAGGGGCATCCAACGAGAGAGGATGGTTTTGGACAACACATGCTGTATAATGTAACGCACACTTCACTCACTCACATTCTCGTCTCTCCCCGACACAATCACTTCCTGGGTTACACAAATGCAACAACGCTGGAAACACACACCGACACGCTCTCTTTTTTTCCTCACATTTAATAATGCACTCTAACACAGGCATGCAGTGTTAAAACCGTCTGGTTCCCTAGAACGCCACGCTAACAAGCATTTCAGGCCCAATGTCCCTTCTTAGTCCGCCCTGGGAAGGCGGAGCAGTGAGATGACTGCATACGAGTCCGACATGAGCGCCTTAACATCTGAGGTGCAGGAGACGGGCGAGGCGGCCTGCCCCGCCCACTGCTCTCCCACTCATTTGAATTGGAAATTATTTTCTTTGCTTTGGAAATGTTCTAGCTTTGTTTCGCTCAGGCTCAGGCGCTGTAAGAGTGGAAGTGAGGGGATCTGGCTGCAAGTAAATAGACACACACACACACACACACACACACACACACACACACACATATATACAGACTCTCTTGATGGCAGCTGTCAATCAGTGCTGATGTGTGATGCATGGCAAGCTCTGAAACACTAATTGCTTTCACCTCACCTTGCTGCTTGTGCGCGCGTATTCTTGTAGGTTTGTGTGCGGGTGCTGTGCATACACACGCACAACCATCTTCATCACCCTCACTGATTGAGGTCGATGTGCCCCTCCTTTTTTGGGGGGGGGGGGCCCTCAGGAGCCCCTCGCTAACATGGCAGCACTGGATGTTTTGATTGAGTTGTTCTGATGAGCCAGAAGATAAGTGCATTACAACGCTGATACACTGATCATGTGTTTGCGTCCTCTGGGTCCACCCCC
>NC_048428.1:14755148-14761607 GCF_013103735.1 Etheostoma cragini | reverse complement strand
CCCCCCCCCCCCCCAACCCCTTCACACCCTCCTGACACTGATATTGATCTGCTTTTTAATGCACACACCAATAGCACTCTCATCATGCCAGGTAATTTTCTTGGCTCCCTCCATTCCCGACACAATCCTCTAAAGAGAAAAAGCAATGTGAAATGAGCTGGAGAGAGAATTTTATTTGCTCAATAAATCTGGAAAATTGTTTATTTCTGTCAAATGAAACTGTAGATGAGTTGTTTGGCTGTGCTTTGAGAAAGAATCTCCTGTTCGTGCCTGTGGGATGTCCTCCGCCTTTTCAGCTTCTGGTCAGGTTGATTTCTTGGCTAATAACTTAACCAGAGCTTTGAAAAAATAGTTTGTCTTCAAGGCTATGCAGTCAAACGGTTGTAATTACTCAGTATCAGCTTCAAACTTTCCATGCTTTTCTACATATTAATAAGAGTTAAAAAAACAAAAAGCAGAGAAGCCATATCAAATGTAAACTGCAGGTTGGTTGGAACTCCTAGGTTATATGCAAAAAAATATATATAAATGTATGTTGCTCTTTGATTAAACACCAAGACCCACATAACTCAACCTCATTACATATTCAGCTGATAAAAGCTAAAAGAAACGAGCTTACGATCTAATAAACACTTATATATTTCAAATTAATGCTGTGCACCTACATTTATATTAATATTACTGACCGTTTTTATGATCCGTATGCTTTTATTGCAGTGTGTTCATTAAACTGTCTCGCTGTCTCCCTGCAGACAAGCCAGAAAACTACGACGTGTGGTACGAGAGCCGGTTTGAGGACTGCGACAGGGAGGCCTGCTTGTCTTTCTCCAAGGACTCCCTTTGTTCCAGGGTCACAGTGGACCACAACTACTATGCCGTGTGCCAGAACCTGCTGTCGCGGTACGCTACATGGCGGGGCACCACCGGGGGCCTCCTCCATGACCCCCCTGCCCACATAGCCAAAGATGGACAACTTGAGACCCTGTTGGATGAGTGCACCAGACCCAAAAAGCGCTACGGCCGCTTCCAGGCGGCCAAGGAACTGCGTGAATACCTCACACAGCTAGCTGCCGCTTCCTCCTCTGCTTCGGCCAGGTAATGAATGGAGCCGGCGTTAGCCTGACACACACTGAGAGACTGGATCCCGTACTCTTATCTCTGGACTCTTGAGATCCTGGTTCTTGTACATGATGTCATTCGCTCCCCTTTGTGCACTGGAGCAGGAAGGTGTTAAGAGGTCTTGCATCAGGAAGTGTAAAAATCAAAACTTCAAAGCAGATTTGTTAAAGCTCTAGCTTTTACCTGACATCGCTTTTGTGTGAAAGAGCAGTGGGGCTCTAAGAGATTCTGGTTAGGACCAGGATAGAGAGGGGATAGAGGCAACCTCTCCTCTCCCCGGGGGGCTGCCATCCTCGGGGGGGGGGGGGGGGGGGGGGGGGGGGGGGGGGGGGGGGGGGGGGGGGGGGGGGGGGGGGGGGTGAGAAAGGGCTCTGGTAAACGCATCCTTCACTGGACCCAGGCTACCGCAAACCAGAGCACCCGAGCAACAACAGCAGCGTCATCGCACAGCCCGGACCACATTCATCGTCCTGTTCACTCTTCAATCCATCACAACTGTTGTTTTAGAACATTGAATCTTAACACCAGGTTCATTTTTTTTCTTTCCATTTTTTCTTTTCTTTTATTCTATTCAGGGCTGAATTTAAATACATGGGTGCGTTTACATTTCTGCTATGCCATGGCTTTTTCCCCCCCCTCTGTAGCATGGCTGCAGGGAAGGCGGCGGTAGCATGAATCTCCGGCTGTCAGGCAGCAGGGAAGGCCAGACTACAGCAGGTACAGAGGGAAGGCAGAGAGTTGCTTTGGTTTTTTTATGCAGGAGAAAAAGAAAACCCTTGGCGGCTATATAAGTCTAATTTTCCTGCTACTCCAATCAATCACTTGATGTCCAGGTTGCAGGATCGTGGCAATCATCTTTTTTGCGTGTGTGTGTTTGTGTGTTTTTTTTAGTCCCCTTTTCTATAGGAAACCGGGCGAGTGAGACAGCTGCACGTAGGAAAAGGAAAGGAATAATTGGACATTGGTGGTCCCTTGATGCAGATGTGCCTATACCAAAGAGGCTATATGTAATATTAAGAACCCTGAGCAGTACAGAGTGACAGCACCTTTCCCTCCAGTTGTTCCCCAATAGAGCTCTCCCAAGCAACCGTAATGTGTACCCAATCCGATGTGAGCTGGCAGGCCAGCATTCCCATTTAGATTTTTTTTCCCCAATCCAAAGTCAAAGATTGGACATTCTTAATGTCACATAGCCCGCTCTGCTTTGTTAACCTCCCATACGATTGATAAATGAAGAGCAAATAGGCCTCAGCATGCTTTTCTGTAACATCGTAACTAAACATCACGAACGGGGGGGGGGGATAAAGTCAAACACAATTAAACAGCGTTATAGTGACCTTGAGTGCCAAATTCTTTTGAAATGTCTAATTGATAAATAAATCCAATTTTCAAACTTCTGCCACTAGTGTTGAGCACAGTACACTCTATCAAGGAAATATTAAAAGGGAATGAAGATATCCTAAATGACTTCCTTGCTTCGGAAACAGCTTCTGACCTGCAATTTAAAATTTTGCAGCCCGGACGTTTCCGTTGAATATTCAAACACTCGGCACCACTTAGAGGTCGGGTTGATTTTTCACTCAGTGGACCGAGGAATCAAAGCGTAATCATAAATCCATAGCTCATCTGGTAATGGATTATGAGAGGTCTTAATTCTGGATAACCGAGAAAAAAAAAAATCCTCTCTTTGGCTCCATATGTTTTTGGTATTTCATCTGTCTTGATGTTGTGAATCAGGCACTGAACGCCCAGTGGAGTGTTGTGTAGCACGGTCAGCAGACAGCACAACAGTCATTTTTTTACATTCTCATAGACCAGAGGAGCTGACGTAACCCTTGTCAGTTAGGAAATGCAATAAAGTGAAGTTTGGCTAACAGATTTCTGGTTTTGAGCCTCCCTTTCCTTTGTTGTGTCAAATGCATTTCTGCTTTCCCTGTGTGGAGGACGTTGAACCTGGAGGGATTTGTACGTGCGTAACTGTCTACTTTTGTACTGTAATTTTCTTTTGAGTATTATATCAGCATTGTCTGATTTTTCCTGTGCCTTTCATTCAAAAGTTGTATTTACAACTTTTAGTGGGTTTAAATATTAAAATAAATGAAGATATATATATATATATATATATATAGATATATACACTTATGCTCTGTGTGGACTCTTCTTTGTATCTGTCTCAATCTTTTTTTTTCCCATGTAAGTTACAGGCAATTTGGCTCTAGTTCCTATTGCTTTTTAAAATTTGATTCAGTGTGGCACAGCTGGGTGTCTGTGTCTGCCAATTGCTAATCCTTTTTTCCCCCCCTTATTCCTCCTTGGTTTTGATCTTTTCACATCTTAGTCTTTCCCCTAATTTGGATCCTAGCCCGAGTTCCCTTTGTTGTGCTCTTCACTCAACTAGGATGCGAGTCCTTTGCTTATATTTGATTTGGGGAGATGATTTTTGGAACAGCTAACTGTGTCTGGTTTTTCACAAGGAATTGGATTACATTGTAAAAGCCTAAAATTCAAAGGACCTTTAATTATATATTAAGTCTGTCCCCTAATAGTCACTTGCAATCACAGTATAACTATAGAAAGGCTAAATAAGGCTTGAAGTTAGGTCTACACACAAGTCTTCTTTTTTTTGCCTCTCTCTCTCTCTCTCTCTTTCCCCCCCCCCCCCCCCATGGTCCTTTCTCCTCTGTAATTGTGGTTCTCTTTGACACACCCGCTGGTTGGTGTGGAGAGTTTGTCACAGTCATTGTGGTGAAGTGCTTTTTAGCCCTGTATGCTATAGCTACACTAAGCCCAGCTGATGAATGGTCGGGGGGGGGGGGGGTGGCTGGCTATAAGCAAACACCACAGAAAACGCATGGGGCACCAGTCGCTCATTAAATAAACATGAGGCCATTTCAAGGGACAGCCACCAGGGAGGTTAGGCATTGGACATAGAAACGTAGGATCTGGAAGAAAGAAAAAACCTAACATGAGACAATATGGTTGTGGAGGAAGAGCATCTGTAAATGTGTAAACTACACCAAATGGAACCACAGAAATATCCTCAATGCATTATCCAATTTGCTGCAAATCAGTCTGCCTCCATAAGTTGCAGTCTTAAGTTTTCAAAGCCACAATGTAGGCGAGAGCAGCTTATTTTTGCATATTGTGTGTTGCAGCTTTTGCCGCTACTACCCATGGGAGGAGTGGATATTGTAAGTCATCTGCCACTGGTTAAGGGTATAAGTAGCATTATAAACCGATAGCAAGTAATGGTGCTGTCTGTCACGTGACTACCTTCGTCATATCAGGAGGCACTTTGCAAATCCAAAGCGTTTTGAAATCCACCCCCAAATTTCTGCTTATCAGTATGGAGGAAGTCTGAAAGGCAGAGGTGGAAAGCATTGTAAAGTGTTCCGCAACCACATTATCTAAATCTCTACATGACTTCAGCCTCGCCTGTCATATTCCAAACCTGGCAAACTGCTGATATCTTATTCAGGTCTTAAACTGAAAGAGAGGAGGGGAGAGTGAGAGAAGTGCCATATGTTAAATTACAGCAACAAAAGGGGATGAAAAATGAGTAACGACCAAAAAAAAAGGAAAGTTTCTTGGTTGCTGTTGCTTGGCTAACGTGATGTAAAGTCTATTTCATGCTCTGGCAAGCCCCAGGGAAAGGCTGCCGTTTTTAGAACTGCAATGACCTATATATTTTTTTCAGAAGTGAGGGGAAATAGATTTGGCCAGTGTTGAGGGTGGGTTAAGAATAAAAACGTGTGATGCTGTGTCAGGCAGCACATGGCCTGTTGTTTTGGGGCTTTTCGGGTTTGAATGGGGCTCAGGAGGAGAGTGCTGTAAAGACTGTGAGCAGCTTCTGGAAAATCATCACTAATGCAACACAGAGTTGCTAGAAGCTATGCTCCTTTCAGGCTGCTTACATCCCTCCAACATAGTTATGTCACTCTTACATCTATTATGCCTCATTTAGAAAGTGCTCTGGTTCTAAAGTAGAATTTCTTTCTTTTCTTTTTTTTTCTTCTATTTTTTTAAGCTGTCGCACACTTAAGCCCAACACAAATACAACCCCGGCTGAAGTTTTTTGTTGCGTGAAAACACTGATGCTATACTTGACAGGGACCAAAAGGATGCATCCTGGGGGCTGGGTTGCCTGGATTTTTAGGAAGTTTCTCTGGTTTTAGTGTGATCTTTTAGTCTTGCAGGTTTTAACATCAGAAGGTGCTAAAAGGAAGTCCAAGACAGTATTTGCTGAAAAACCACAGTGTGTGAAAGGGATCTTGTCACTAAAGGCCAAGGGCATTGAGTAGCATGTCTCTGCAAAAAGAAATCTGCAAAGAGGCCCCACCTCTTCAACAGGTCCTCTTCAAAGTGCCTTCTTATAGGGGTGGGAACTCTGCTGAACCGAGTCAGCCAGTTATCATCAAAGCTTCTGAAATTGATTATCGGGATATGAATAAAGCTTCATGTACACCGTGCGCTGCATTGGAAGTCTTCAGTTCATGTTCAAGTTCAAGAAAAACAAATGCATTTTAATAAATCACATTTGGAAATGTGTCTCACATTTATTTATATGCTTATTTCCAACATTTTTAAGCCATTGAAGAGGTCTCAGCATTTTGATATAAAAGGTTTCAAAGGAACATAAGTCAGCAAATAGAACTACAGTATGTCCAAATCAGAAAAACTGCAGAATGACTCAAGTATGTCAAGAAGAACTGTCTGGAAAAATCATTGCGACATCGGCCACACGAGACACAACTGCCTACACAAAGAGGAACGAAGGTCACAAGTAGGAACTACCCGAGAGAGAGAGGATAGACAGGAGTTGAGGAAATCTGCTAATTTGCATGCAGTCTTATATGTATCTCCTTTATAACAGTGTTTGAACTGTGATTTTGCTGCTTCCAAATTAAAATTCTCCTATCTTGTCTACTTCGTTTAGTTACCAGAACAATAATCCTCCTTTAACTTTGATTACTAGTGAATCAAAAAGGTAACTACAACAAATATGACCCCTCCTGAGCCTTCATTCCCAATATGTACTCCCTTAATTGTATTTGTTCTTTCCCTATGCTTTCTGGCTTGAGAAATGTGCACACCTCCTATCTTTTGACCACCGGAACATGTTACCGTTGCCCTTTTGTCTCGTATACAAAACACACACATACACCAAGTGAAGCTGTTTTGGGACTCCCTGCCCAGCTATCAGGGAAGAGGTCAACAGCACTATCAGGGGAGCTTATCCAGCAGGAGACCGGCGTGCAGACAGTCCCGTTACCTGCCCGTGCAACAGTTTAGACCCACATTATCATCTGCCTTGGAGGGGCTTGCTTGGACAGATGATTG
>NC_048428.1:14744828-14755138 GCF_013103735.1 Etheostoma cragini | reverse complement strand
CCCCCCCCGTTTCCTCCCCGACTCCCCAGGCACATTAGCTGACACCCAGGGCTATGATTATAAACATCATTTATTCAACAGACTCACTTATCTAGTCTTGTATTCATCCCTGCTAAAGACAACATATTATCCACCATGCACGCAGATCAGTATGAGCACCCGCAATCTGGATGGCAGAGAATTCCAATCGCGCATCCTCGCCCAATGAATCACATTATGATGTGCACATCTGTCCAAGATTGAGGTTATATTTCAATGTATTTTTCAGAGTGTAACCGAGATAAGTTTTTCTATTTTGGATCTTATCACTCACCATATGGTACTGTCTGTTACTCAAACAAGATGTAATAAGCATTTGGCAAGCCGGAGATTATACTATGTGACATTTGCACTGATCGTGGTAACTATTCATACTTCTGCTTCAAAGGCAGGCTACATAAGGTTGGCTGTCTGGGCACGCCACCACTACCACAGCACTCCAGACAAGATAAATCACACATTTCTATACGGACAAACTGAACAGCATGGATGAAAAATCTACTAGCTCACTATAGCATTGGGCCCATTGCTTGCCCTTCACCTACCCTTATTGCTGCACCTAAATGATATGCTTAGTTTCCCTGCCCTCCAGAGCATGGCAAGGACGGCACATCTAACATGAGCCTGGATCCAGACCGAGGTCTTTAACACTCTCTCGGGGCTATATTTACTCCTCTGTGACCTCACATGGCTTCTCCACTATGCCTGCAAAAAGCAAGTCTTAAATCTTTGGTGCTTTTCACATTCAGCTACAGCCGTGAAGCCCAACTCACTCCGGAGGCATTCATCACTTAGTGACACTTGAGTGGACAAGGTGGAACATTTTCTCTGATGACTGTCGCCCTCATTGAGTGACATGTGGCTAAAGCTGACAAAACAATGGTAAGGTTTACCCAGAATTTTCCAAGTGAGCTTGTGAGGAATTAACAGCACACGAGTAATATGAAAGCAGATAGCCTGTATACAAGTACACCACACCGTTTTTCCCCATGTGTGCACCTTGGCAGTCAATTAAATTTATTTCCAATGGAGAAACACGACCAGGGACAATGGGAAAACCTGCATTCTCCCTTGTTTTTCTAATGTGCATGTTTTCATGAAAACTAGTTCTCCCCTGACAAGTGCAAAATTGATGAAATGTTGATTACAACTATTCAAAGATTTCCAGCTCTCTACCTCTTTGATTTAAAGCCAGATAAGAGTAAACATTTCAGAAACAATGCTTGAATAAACACTAGACTCTTACATCCATAGCTAGGGTCGATTTTAGACCTCTGAGGAAATTTTACGGAGTTATTTTACTTTACTTTTTGATTATTGCTTCAGATATGTCTACTCAAATCCAGAAAATACCTTGTGGGAAAAAGCTAGTAGCAAACAGCAGAAAATACAACTGTCTTAAACATCACTATATACACACAATCACAACCTTTTGCCCATACCTAATTGATCAAAGTGGAGCAATTCACCACAATGCTCAGAGTGTCCAACATCAAGCAGAAGGTTTTATATCGAGAGTGTGAAACCTGCTGCCATTTCAAAATGAGTCTAAACGGTTACAAATGCTCGGGTGGACACAACAGCTTGCCATTGTCTGGGCGTTTGGCTTGTCTTGGCAAGAAAGTGCAAGATGATATTTGAAGAAAGAAAATTTCTATTCAGAAGCTGTCTTGTCCATCTGCCAGGGTCAAACCTGCAGCTATTATGCTCAGGCTCCTCTTCCGTCCAACTTCTCATCTGCCCACCAACCAGTCTGACACTCTGTGAATCGAGGAATGTGCTGCAGATGTGAAATAACATGTAGTGCACACTCGCGGCATGCCACTTCCTACCTGACATCAAACAACTCTGTTAGTGCACCACAAAGGAATTCGCCAGACGTCAAAGCAGCCAACAAGGAATGACAGACAATTATTCCCCCAGTTTCCCTAGTCAGCTGCTGCTGCACAGAGATTGTGGCTTGCATGTGCAAGCAGAGCACTCTAGAGAAACTGCACGATAAGCAATTCAAAGCTGTCATTCGAATGCTGAGACATGATGCACACAGGCCAACAGCAGGCTGGACAGCAATTTGTTGAGTAGTTATGCTGTCTGGCTGCCAAGTTTCACAAGTGCGTGAGAGAAGTGTAAGAGCGAGAGAGAGACAGTGGGTGTGTGAGTGTATCCACATGTTGAGACAAAACATGACATCTGTTTCCTTACAACAACAGCCTAAACATTCATTTAAAGCTCCCTTTTGGGTTGAAAAAAAGAAATCCAGTAAAGTTGAAGAATTCCTTTCGTCCAAAATCAGTTTTTCTACTTTATTGAAGATGCTTTGTTGTGTGGAATTATATCCTGAGCATTAATCCTCACAAGTAATTGTTGGTGGTTAATTGCTTATCTCTGGTCAAACGTGAGTTCCAGATGATAACATTGGTGTTTAATTCTCCATGGTTTGCAAGCTGGTGTCCAAAACAGCAAGACAAGTAGGCAGAGGGAGATTGGAGCACAAAGGAGCAAAGTGCAAAAGTCTGACCTTGAAAGTGAGTTACTGCGTAAATTGGATCGTGACGGAACAATCAGAGACTTTGTTGCTATGAAAAGGAGAAGGAAAAGGTGTGGAATGTAACTGCAGACTTTGCTAAGGTGAATAATTGGAGCCATGCAGGACAATTCTCTAGGTGGTATTTCCACCTATCATGTAGAACATCTGTTAAGAGTTTGCATTTCACACTATTTTATTTTAACTGTCATCACTCAACTTATGACACTGGGTTCAATTATTAAGTGGAAAGTGTGATTGTCAGCATTCACACACACTACCTGTGAGTCTGCCCTCACATAACATCATAGATTTAAAGGGGCTGTACTCAAAATACTGAAAGAAAATAGCAGGCTGTGATTGCCTCCACATGGCTCTCACAGACATCTGGTTGAATTTCCGGCGTCATCTGAACAATCCTAGAAGTGAAATGTCGTTGATTTAGACTATTCAATCATAGCTTAGCAACTGTAACCAGGCACGGCAGGGCAATTAAGCTTTTGGAGAACTTAGATGGTGGTGTCTTTTTTTCAATCATTTCCCTTCCCTTTCCTTTCGTTATCTGCTCTGAGCTGCACACGTTAGCATGTCAAGCTAACTAGCTCACCATCTGTAGCAAGTAGCAACCAAACCCGGCTTGACTTTGAGCCAAGAAGCTTTTCACAACACATTATGTTGTGTTGTTACAGGATATTTAAAATGTGGCTATATGTTAGTGTCTCCTGCCGGTTATTAAATTTGAGTAATTTCACACTCCAGCAGCTCCAGCCAAACTGTGAACCTAAGAAAAGTATTACAATCGACAAACACATTGGTTCGTCCTCGTTATAAACGCCAATGTGTTTTATATACAGGAATCATACTACTTGGAAATGCAAACAATATAGCATAGCCTAAATCAAAAACATTGACTTTGTTGACTTTTTGCCAATTTTCAACCAACTCATGGATATAACATTAGCTTTATTAATGAGCCCTCTACAGTGATTGTTACATCTGCCACTGGTATTATTCTGTACTATGTGTTTAAATATGAACTCTAATGTTGATCACATAGCCTTGTGTCTTGCATGGAAAAGCTGGCTACTATTCCCATATGCTGTGACGGTTACATTGCTTCTAGAGTGTTAACATTCTAAGGAGCATATAGAAAAGGTACTTTCTACAGTATATTTAATTTAACTTGAATAAAGACAGAGTTAAAGTCTGGGCAAGTAGCTTCCCTTCAACTGGTCATGAATGGTCACAAAGGACAGAAAAAGAGCCGAGAAGAGGAGGAGAAGGGCTGTTTTTACTCACAGAAGAAAAATACCGTCGGCTGAAAACTTCAGAAGGTTATAAAAGGTATGGTTGACGTAGGGTGTACCTTAGTTTTTAACTGAAGAAATTGCGATTTTGGTCATATATTTAAAAATAATTGGGTATTTGTGTAGGATAGCGCACATACTGTAACTACTTTACTTTATGGCCAAATGAATCATGTGTACAAGTTTTAAACTGATTGTTATTCCCCATTATATATTTTTCGACAGTTTAGTCCAACAATAGTTTAATATGTAGGCTAGTTGTATCTCCTTCATATGCTCTTGTAGTATATACAGTGTATTTATGTATAATAGATGCAGAAAGCTTTATTTATTTTGTGAGGCAGATACCGGGGTAGCTGTTGAGTTGAGGGGCTCTAAGTGGCACAATGGGCTCTCACCAATTTATCTCTTGTTTTGTGTTTGCATGCATAAATGTGTGTCTGTATGAGTGAGTGATGAGAATAAATATGGCATATTGTCTTTGTAGTATCATTAAAAAAACATTAAAAAAACATTAAACCTGAGAGCCACCATAATTTGAATCACCATCAGAGATGTGACATCTAGTCAGACTAATATAGCCAACACAAGAAGCCAATATATTTTCATACATATATAACATTTCATTCCTTCAACTTGCCCTTTCATGAGGAGAAACAAAAATGTCAACATCGATGTTTCACACTGTATTAACTGCTGCATTGAACTGATCAATCAATTGTTGGTGGTTATTGAAACGTGGCATATTCGCTTTGACACGCTCTCTGGAGGTTTGTAGGATTCAAATAAAAAAACAAAAAACAGGTCATTATGGAACTCAGTCATGAATATGTGAACTGAAGAGTTTAAAGGGGAAGAGGCCCTACATGAAGTCACTGTCTGAGACTGGTCCAGCACAGTTTCAGGGTAAGAACGATACACATGCAATGAGTAGGTCTAGTGTAACATTCAGGATAATAATTCATGGTCCCCTAATCTGATGTGCTTTAAGTGACACGGTAGGATGAAATCATAACACTTCTATTATTATTATCACAATTACCAGAACTCCTTTCCCTTTATGTCAATCTGTGGCAAACAGAAATTTGATGCACATCCAAAACCAATTGATGAGGGGAATGAAGGCTATCATCCGGAAGATGCTTGGATGAGATGAAATCTAACGCTGAAATGAAGCAGTACAAAGGATTAGATTTGGCTAGGTACTCATAGATCGCAGGAACAAAAGGATTAGCCAGAGAGAGGGATGTGGGTCACAACTGGCAGATAGTGAAACCAGACAGTCAGCCTGCCCCGAGGTCTTCCCATAATCCATCGTGGATGGCGAGGATTGGGAGGGGAGGGTGAGCAGTGGGGTCACATTTTGTCAGGGTTGGGATGGTTTTACAGGGAATCATCAGTCTGAAGAAACCAATCAATCGTTCATTTTAATACACTTGTAAATGGCCCTTTATTTGTTTTTGAAGATTATTTTCTGGGGCATTTTAAACCTTTTTTTCCGACAGGACAGCTTTGACTTGAAATGGGAGAGAGGGGGGGGTAATGACATGCAGCAAAGGGCTGCAGGGCGGAGTTAAAACCGCTGCCACTGTATTGAGGACCAAGCCTCTTCGTGTGGGCGCGCGTTCTACCAGGTGAGCTACCCAGGCGCCCATAAACGGCACTTTATAAGAAGTTTGTCGAGAGTCAGATTGCCAGGGAAGATGGTCCATCACCTGGGCCATGCACTCTGACCCGTGGCTCAGGGGATAAGTTACTAAGACGACAGTCTGCCAGACTGCTATTTGATGGGGATTAGTCCATTAAGCTCCTTGTTAACAAGGTGGCACGAAATCAGTGTGTCACGAGAGGTACTTTTAGGTATGCATGTAAAGGATTCCCTGGCACTGTCTGAAAAAGACATGCAGTACGTGCAGTTGGAGCAACACTACATCAACCATGGTTCTCATCACCTTCTTTATTTCTGATTTATTCATAGAAATCATACTGCTTTCCAAAGTAAAATCCTGTCACATTTGGGATAAAGCAAATACAAGGAGGCTACAATACCAGGATTTAGCTTCTATTGCCATTAAAGGATAAGTATTGGTAGATGATATCATGGTGCGGTAATTACTCTGACATGGCCTCTCCAGAAGTCTCAAAGGACATGGATTTTCCTCAAACACAGGAAACGAAACAGGGCTTCAGATCTGATACAGTGTCATGGCGGGAAGCAGCCTCAGACACAACCTTCTCTTTATCTGATGGGATCAGTGGGAGAGCAGGAAACTCGCTGACCTACATCTCCTTCAGACAGACATCTGTTACCATCCATTCCGCACCCTGGGCCAAAGTGAAAAGCACCAATTACTTTGATAAACCATTTTCACAGCGGCCCCCTCGCAGCTACTGTAACTTTGAATGTTCAGGCGGAGTATTACATTCTGTTGTCCAGAGAAATGGGCACAAAGCGTGATTTTTGGAGAGGATTTTAATCAAATTTTGCCATCTGCAGCACAGGGATAATTACAAAGATCCATGGCGGCATGTGTTGCAGGCAGGGGCACGGGACAGAAGGAGGAGAGATGATGATTATTATTGTATCATCTGAATGAGATTGGTGTATTCAGTCTTGTGTGCTAAGCCCCGGAGGTCAGGGTATAAGAAAAAGGATTACAACCTAGGAGCCAAGTAGATCAAACTGCGGCTGACTACTGTACTATAAGGCCACGGTTCTCTTTGTACTGATACACTGATTTCCACAGGTCACATTTTGGATAAAGTTGAAGAGTATAAAGAGTACATTTGTGTGTCTGCAGCTGCATGTGTGACTGCAATCACTCCGTAGCAATCATCAGCAACAATCAAAGGGAACTAGTAGCCGAAAGAGAACAATCAACCTATGCAGTTCTGCCGCGTTGGCAAGGGCCTGATTGTGCTCTAGTGATCATGCAATCAATGGTTATAAATAGACATTGGTCATTGCTTGAATGCAGTCCTAAAAATATGCACACTATATCAAAAGATAAGACTCATGTTATGTTTTCGGGAAAATTCATGCCAAGAAGAGTGGATGAGCATCATGAATGTATAGAAAACATTTGAGATGTTGAAAAAGACATGTTTGTGTCTTCACTCATGCTGATATGTGAGTAAAGAGAGGATGTTGTGTAGAGTATTTTAAACTTCTGAGTTTTTCCAAGTGGGAGTGTGTGTAAAAATGACTAAGTAGAGGCATGATTGCAAACCTTTCCCTGCTCACTTGAAAAACTAATTTCATTAATGAATAACTAACAGGCTCCATTTTGCTCCTGCACTTTGCACAGCCTCCTCAAAACAAACTAAATGCCAACTATCGCACAGTGAGGTATTCAATCGCGTGGGAGTCGGAGAGCGGGAGAAGTTGATGCATCTGAAATAGAAGGAGGATCTGGCCTCTCGGAGGACACGAGAATCACACCGCGGATGACATTTTCTGCTTTGCATCATGCACGAAAGTGATTCACAGCGGTCTAGCTGATGGTTATTTTTCAACTTTGCAATTTGGCACCATGGCCTATGGGCATTCAATAATAGAAGGAATGCAAAAAAACGAGTGGAACTGTATGCCTTGAGGCGATAACAAGGTTAATAAGAAGCTGCAAGGCCAATTCAACAACCTCTTCGTCTACCTCTTCATCATCAGCCAATCTTCCTTTAGATTATCAAAGTGTTACTCTAGCTACCTTGAATATCTACGAATGACCAACCAATACACTGGCTATAAAACATCCATTATGTAAAAGATGAGTACTGTTACTAAAGTAAACAATTCCTTCAGTGAAAATGCACCAAAGTCATTAATTTCTAATGCAAATTAGCTCTAGAATTACTTATAAGGAAAAGAAAGGGTTAGGGTATTTGTGTTGTGTATGTGGAAGGCAAGTCTGAGCCATGGTAAACACTTCAACACACTTAAGCGACTTCTTATCTAAGCATGGCAAGTGTGAGGGTTCATCTTATTAGACTTTCAGAAATAGACTGGAGTGAATCTCTCCCCTCATAGTGAGAGATTGGCAGTGCTGGGGGGAGGGGGGAGTGGTTGGTTGAGCAGGGGGTTTAATTTGCTCTGGAGTATGTATTCTCATACTGATATGCCAAAATGTAATTGGAGTTGGTATAAGAGCTGGTCGTTTTCATTTGAGATTTGAGGGTGTTCACTTCCCGTTTGAGATTTTGTCTGTTTGAATTGTATCGTCTAAACAGTATGTTTTACCCGGCCTGTATTACATCAGTGTGCACCCTGGAAAACCGGCAAAATGTAGACTTATCTGATAGAGAATGTAAATGAACCATGTCTGTGGAGATACAATCTTATCTGCTGTGTTAATAAGTTGCCAGCTACCACAGGCAACTGCATGCATCCATTCCCCCAAAAGCCGAATAAACGTCCATGGTTTCTGATTGGCTGCTGGGGTTGTGACATATATATGGAGATGAATGTCAGGAAACACTGGTGCAGGCTGGGAGTCACAGCCACCTCTCCCAGTACGATTCTTGTGTAATGATCTGGGGCGTCTGGACAGTCGTCTGTTAAAGGTCCCATGACATGGAGCTGTTTGGATGCTTTTATATAGACCTTAGTGGTCCCCTAATACTGGATCTGAAGTCTCTTTCCCAAATTTTAGCCTTGGTGCAGAATTACAGCGCCTAGAGCCAGTCCCACAATGACATTTCCTTAGTATGTGCCATTTCTGAGTCTGTAGCTTGGTACCTAAGGAGGAGAGAGGGGGGCAAGGTGGAGGCTGGGGGTGTGGTCTTGACCAACTGCCACTTTGCTTGTTGGAAAACTATGATGTTTCTCTTTCATGGGTGGGCCAAATTCTCTGGGCTGGCTAAAGCAGAGAAAAGGTAGGTAACCTTGCCCCTTATGACCTCATAAGGGACAAGATTCCAACCTGGCCCATCTGAGTTTTCATTTTCCCAAAGGCAGAGCAGGATACCCAGGTCTTGGTTTACACCTAATGCCATTTCTAGGCACTAGGGGCCCATAGGCAGGCTGGGGGAACACATATTAATATTAAAAATAAAGTGAAATGTTCATGCCATGGGACCTTTAAACTTTGGGCTGGGGGGGTGCTGAGCTGAGGGTGAGGACGAGACAGAAGGAGATTTTTTCCTTTTTTCATCTCGGCAACACTCCCAAACCCGTACAGATATGTGAGAAATTAACAAACATAACCTCCTGCTGGGACAAATAAAGGTTGAAGTAAAAAATCCTAATAAATGACGGAGGCTTACTGAACTCACTTAGAAAATGGTCATCCACCGCAAAGATAAGAAACCACAAAGAACCGTCTCAGTTTGACTAATTTGTGATTTAATTTGGAACATCATTACAAACAAAAATAAAGCTGATGGTGATTGTAGTTTGAACCAGTTACATTATGATACAAATCCCGGTATTCTAAAAACAAAGAGGAAATTCCTTGGGTCTACGGATGCAGAAACATGAATGTCCTCTGTAGCTCTCTTTTCCTTTATGAATATTTTAAATGCATTGTTACAGTAACGCCAAAGACATTTAGAATAAAAAGACATCTAGTTGATCTTTTTGTGTGGTCTGGACCCTTAAGACCATTCAGTGGAGTTTTAAAGCCAAATCTTTCTGGAACTTGCAGTTGTGAAATCAGTCAAATGAAAGCACATCAAACTGCTGGCTTAAGTAGGCCACTCCTGCTGAGTTATTACTTTATTTTTGTGCTCTGGCCTCACACATTCTGGTGAAGCTGTTGATTTAGCAGAGGGAGAGATTGTGATATAGATGTGGCACAGCTGAATACTGAATCACAAGTGTAACCACTGATCGTAAGAAAACCCTGAGGTGATGAACACCTCCGCCCTTCCCAACACGATCCATAAAGACAGTCAATGGTTTAACTGACATGCAGTATGGACTCTAGCTGGATATCATGAACGTCTTACTCCAATCATGAGTACATAAAAGGAAGATGGAGGTGAGAGTTTGGAGTAAGAGGCTTATTGGGAATACCGGCCTGCTATGTCAGGAGAAAACAAACAAACAAAAAAAACAGGAGGAGGGGAGGATAAAGAAGGGGAAGTTAAAGTTGAAAAAGAGCGGAGGCGATGTTGCATAAAGAAAAAAAACAACTAAAGAACAACAAACACTCGAGGGCTTTATAATCCAAACATGAGAGAGCTGTGACTCGGAGACTCTCAATCTGACAAGATGCATTAAAGCAATGGAAGAAAGGAAAAAGGCAAAGCTAGATAAGGGGGCTGTTTTCAGGAAAAAAAGACAAGAGAGAGATGGGATGATGAGCTGCAGATGTGACAAATGGCGTTTTTCCACTGCTGGTAACAGCTTGCCTCGGCTCGCGTCGGCCCGCCTCGGCTCGCCTCGGCCCATTATACTTCCGTTTTCCATTGCAGATTGAGTAAAGCCTCAGCGTGGCTGG
>NC_048428.1:14731620-14744728 GCF_013103735.1 Etheostoma cragini | reverse complement strand
TGGAAAACCAAAAAAAGCGAGTAGACCCGAGGCGAGTCGAGTAGATACCACGCAGTGGAAAACCGCCATAAATGGGTCTAGAGATTATAACAATGAATAAAGGCAATGGAAATGAAAACATGTGTAAAAACTTTAAATTTTAGTATAACCCCCATGTTGTCCTTGGGTTAAATTGACCTGTTTTCCTATGTCAATTTTCTTTTTAACCACCCAATTGCAACTGCCCAAAAACAACGCAATTGATTCCACACAATGCTCTTCGGCAAGTACGAATCTCTACTTTCATTCATTTTGGGGTGTCTTATTTAATTTTAAAAGCATTTGAAGAAAAAAAATGAAGCGGTTTCCAAATAGTATTGAGTAAAAGTTGACTTATTCCAGTCTGTGATTATCCATCGACATACATTCTTTTAATTTTAGTCCAAATAATTCCTAATTTCTGCTTTTCTAACTCATTAGGTATAATTTCCTATAAATGAGGTTTGACCATAAATTCCAAAAATAAGTGTAAAACTAAAGTTAATAATTTAGTGTTACATAGTGTTAAAAAACGTCGAAAAAATGACAAACATTGAAAAAAGGGGACAAAAATGTAAGAAATAGTTAAAAACATTGATAAATAAAGCATCAATAAAAATGTTGATTTTGACAGGAAGACAACACAAGGGATAATAAAAAAAGGGTGTTTGATTTCAAACAACCAACATGGAGCAAGGTGAAAGAACTGACAACGTACTTCCTGTTGACAGGAAAACCTGTAAAAATGAAATCTGTCATCTGTAGCCTGCAGCATGGCAACATTTGCAAAGTACAGCAAAGGCTGACTGTCTCCACTTTCTGTATGTTATTAAAAGACTTCCTTCAATGAGGGCTTTTCTTAAGGTCACTAATTTAAATTAGTAAAATTTCTCCTGGGAAGGGAAACCAAGGCAATAGAAAATTAAAGATAAGCAGGGCCGGCACCTACATTTCTCCACATATCTTTTCACAGCGATATGGCACAGGGAAATTCAGAGAGGAGTAAGGAGTTTGCTAAGGGACACTTCAGCAGGGTGGAGGTTGTCAGCAAGAGGCACTGAGGGTCTTGGTTTAAAGTTGTGGTCTGCCCCGTACGCAGCACCTCATTCATCCAGTCACTTCCTTTACTATCACTAATATGCTGAATATTCCAGTTTAGTGACTTCAGAGCTCAGCATTAACCTCAGTGCTTAAAATTATAGTAATTTCTGTCAGAATGTGCAGTAGCGGATTCAAATATGAGTCTGAATAGAACCACAGTTGTGATTATTGTGTCAATCCAAATATTGGGAGTTTTTTGTATCTCCGAAAAAGGGAGCCTGTGCGCGGCTTTACAGGATATCACATAAACAAATTTGCTTGTTAATTTTAGAACACTAAAAAACAACAACTCACACATGCAAAAGGAAGCACACAAACCAAACCCACGCAAATGTTCACAGGAAAGGATAACAAACACGCTGGGCTGAAGGTCTATGGGGCACTGTCTGGAAAGCGGCACATTTTTTTGCACGTTTTCAACAATATTTGTCAACTTAGAGCTATTTTAAACAGTTAAATCTAAATCTAAATGTTAAATCTAAATGTAAATGCTAAATCTAAATGTAAATGTTAAATGTAAATCTAAATGTTAAATATAAATCTAAATCTGAATGTTGAATCTAAACGTTTCGGGTGAAACTAAATATATAAATAATATGCAAATTCACAATGCTGGTAACCGTAAGTACGGAAACAAAAGCTTGAGGAGGTCAGTGTGTGTTTATAGAGTCAAAAAGCGCATAAAAACCATCTCATCTGGGGAATTGGACTCTTGGACTTGGATTGGATTATCGTGATAATAATTACCTAAAAAAATTAACACATTTGGAGAAACAGTATTTGAAGAGTACTTTGAGTTAATTAAAGTCACTTTCATTAAGGGTGCGGGACTTATGACCAGTGGCCTCTATACTCACTTGGACTGATCTGTCATATTCTCTCACATGAAGGCCAGCAAGAACCCATCCCCGAAATGTCCATCTGCGAAATGCCATCCTGCCGGATATTCAAAATCTTTAAACAGCAACAGTGGCCGAGGGATATGCTCTTGCTGGCCTGTCATGAAAGTGTGACATACCAGTCAATGTGACCTATTTGTTAAATATTAGTATTAATTAACTATTTAAAATATCTCTAATTTGACAAATATTGTGGTAAATGTGCAAAAAAGTGGCCCTCGAAAAATCATAGCAGTTTTTTAGACAAAGTTTGAAGCTAAATGTGACAAAATGTTGCTGTTTGGGAATTGTTGGGTTTCTGTTAATAACATCACGGAGAACGGTCTAGACCTGCTCTTTTATGAAAAACGCTGTGAGAGAACTGTAACTGTTGTTGTGATTTGGCGCTATATAAATATAATTGAATTGAAATTGAATTGTAACGTTATTTTTTAGCGTGAGACGCTTCACAAATGGCACCCCATAAGTGTCAGGCTGGATAAACTGCATCATTCTGTCAAACATTTGTCTTCAACCTGCCCACATGGTTAGGGTTGTTGATGTTTTAAGTGAGAGCGGGAGGACTTATAGTCCCTGTGAAAAGACGACAGTAGAAACTCATCGCCCAAAGAGCCGTGTCTGTTTATTCCAGATAAATCTTGCCCGGCCTCCGGCATCATTCTACAGTAATTTGAAGTGGTACATTTTTACAACACAAATACTGTTGAGAGAGAGAATGTTCAAATTAAATTGCTGAATATTTAATGTCATTCTTGTCTCGGACATTCCACTTTATTATACAATTATTTGATATGAAGACTTTCTTAAGAAACTATTTCATTTCGGTATAGGGTTGAGTAAAGCAGGTTCTTGCCTTGGATTCCAAATCTTATTGCACACACCCACACACAAGCAAACACACACACGCAAATCTTCTTTGGGGGCTTTGCAGGTGGATGGAAAGCCTCTGCAATTTAAATGACAGGTAGTGGAAGGAAATGGAGTGTTGAAATGTTTTTACGGGATGTCTTACCTGAAGTGTTTTCAGTCAATTATTTCGAAGACTACAGATACAAATTTTGACTGTAACAATCCTGTAATCAGACAGATGGAATAGGAACAATCCATTCCATTTGGAGAAATGAGGCCATGCAACTTGCTGCTTTACACCAAGAAAAAAAAGAGTAACAAACTGTTTGGATGACTACACTCACTGAACGTGCACTCTATCAGTGTAATCTTTTCCCCAGCACAATGTTGTTGATGCAGATCTGCCTGTTGGTGACATGCAGAGAATGTTTTGCATTCATTCCTGTGTGAATTGGTGTCAAAAAGCCTTGGAGGCTTCTTAATCCTTCTACATCAAAATAGGACACGTTCCCCATAAATTACAATGGTGTACTTGCATAATTACTGTGGCCCCCATGTTACACACACAGCTGGATGATGCTGATGAGTCAGGATCCTCCACAACTTGAGTGAACATGTATAAATGTTTTACTTTATGGTGGATTTGGAAGGTTGTTGTAGAAGTCTCTTTGATCTCAATACACTCATACCAGGGGCGTAAGTCTGATGAGAACACCTTCTTTAGCCCACTGTAGACTACATGCCCGGCACTGAAAAGTCAGACAAACACAACGAGCGACGAGCTGGTGAACACAGGGGAGCTGTACGCCGTTAAAGAGTCAGATGTTTCCCTGAGGAGTTGGTGGAGAATCAAACACAGCTTAAGGTGTCATGACTGCAGAAACTGTTGGACACAAATGCAGAGACGGCCAGGCGATGTGTTAAGCTTGAATATTTATTTAACAAAAAGATCCATACAACAAAAGTTGTCCGGAAAAAAACAGGCAAGGTAATCCAAAAACGAAGTCACAAAGAAGAACGGGAATCAGCAACACAGACAAAAACAAGCAGACTAACCTGCAATTTCCATTGGATGCACAACTGCTGCGGATCCGCTCCGGAACGGCGGCGGAGTCATTAGGTTTCCATTAAAGTCAATGTGTGTATTTGCACTGACTGCAGACCGGCTGCGTCCCGACTCCGTCCCAGCTCCGGCGATCCTCAGCCTTCCGGAGCAGACGCCGGAGAGTTCCGCAGCAATTCCGTACTCGGCAGATTGTGCGGGACAGGAAATCGAGCACAGAAACAAATTAAAACATCCGGTTATTTTCCCCAAAAAAATAGGCCGTGCTCACGGCGGATCACGTTTCCCTGCACTACAACCTGGAAAACAGAGCACAGAGTTGTTTCCTCTCTATTCCTCTAGATGGAAACAATGTGTTGTTGTTTTTGTGATTCTATTGTACATGAATTTGCGAGATCTCGTGGGTCCTCGAGACTTCAGCTGTCAGTCATGGCCGCAGCCGTTCCGCAACAAATCCGGACCTGATGGGTATTGAGGGACGGTGAAGCACGCAGACGACACACAGCTGAGCCAATCCACAACCGTGACGCATCCGGTGGAAATTGGGGGTAACACACAGCACTTTGACACACAAAATACAATGACTTGACAACAGACAAGGGAAATACAATTGAAGAAGGGACAGGTGATGCAACAGGTGACAAACATCAGGGCGGGGCAGAACAATCAAACAGGCGGGAAAACACAAAACAGGAAGGAAAACCAGACAAGACTTGGGAGAAAAACAGAGACTACAAAATAAAACAGGAAACAGAAACATGACACGCACAGCCATGCCAAAAAGAAAATGAATATTGGACTTGTAAGTCCAATATTCCCTACCTTGTTTTGAAAGCAAAGCCTTTGCTTTACTCTTCACACAACAAATTTGTGTTATGTCCCGTAGCAAAACATGTCATACTGCAGTCTGCAGTCAGACAATTCATGTTTGCAGCATCTGTACCGCTGTCTGTGCTCGTGTCTGAGCCTTTTATCCAAATTTAAGGAGTGTGAAGCAGCACAGTGTCAATGTCAGAGCACAGCTGTAGCTTTTTTGAGATGAAGTCATGCTCAAAGGTAGTTACTAGTTTTGTAAGATCTTGTGCAGCGACCTCAGCAGCCAGTCACAGTGTAGCTTGTCTTACTAAAGTAATAACCACCTAGGTGAAATCATTTGCAGATTAGTCATGTCTACAGAACTCAGTCTAAGCAGTCTGAGCATTATGTTGCTATTGTTTTTCTTTCCACAAGATATTGTTCTGCATTAGAGGTGTCAGGCAAAAGGAATTTATCTGTTTTATTTTTAATACCGTACATATCTCTCACCTCACAGCAGCTGGTATTGTATGTTACTGTCGTTCTCATATGACTCATTCATGCAGTGTTGATGTCAATCCTCAGGCTTTCCAGGGCAGCTAATAGGTGTCCCTCCCTCACCAGTGTTATGAAAATCAGCCAAGGATAGGCAATGCAGAAAAACATGATATATATTTGTATAATTAGTCGTATACTAGGAGGAATCCACAAAATTCTGGCAAGCATCATTGACTGCAGATACACAGATTCAATCTGTGATTTATAATTTGCATTAAAGTGTCTTTTTACTGATTAATTACGCCTTTAAAAAGACTTATCAACCGCACTATGTTTCTAAATGTTGGAACGTAAAACAAGGAATGGCATGATGAAACAATACTCTAAGAACATATGTAACGTGTGTATTACAGCCTCTAAGCTTGCTCACCTTCTGCAGTCTTCATAGTATGCTGTTTATCATTCAGACAAACCAAGTGAATCAAGTTCAGTTCATCAGATTTATCAATTACGCTTCCCTCAAAAAGAAATTCTGATATTGAAAAAAATGTGGTGTCTGTGTGCTGAGAATACTTTGATGATTTTCTGGCATTGCTAAAAGCACCTCGTGACACCATGTTGAACAGTAAGATAATGGACGGTGGTGGTTGTCTCTTAGAAATAGACACCGTAGGGGGCTTACTCACACTGATGCACAACACTCATCTGCAAGCAGAGTCTATGCATCATAGGCAACACACAAACACACACACAGAGTTTTTTGCAATGTGATCAATTTTAAGCACTTTATTTATATCCATCAAGCTAATTAGTGTGCACAGGATCCAAATACTGAGAGGTTCTTACAATGTTTGGACAATTATAAATACATAAAGCGCCATCTGCTTGACACTGCCAGGCTACCAATGGCAGCTGAGATGGAGCAAAATTTTGCCAACTACCTACTTAGATCTGAGTTATAATCATACAGTATGAATTTATAATCTGAGTTGTCTTCATACAGTAGGAATTTGTAGGCTATCGCAATACAGAGTGATTCATGTAAACTCAACCTGAGAAGTGACAGCCTCCAGAAAGCTGAAATGAATGTGTTGTTTCTTGTAGATACTTTCTGCATTACAGTAAGACTTTAACAGTAGCTAAATCCCCCAGTGTTAACCTGTTTATTACATCATGGCAAAGTATTGTAAGTACACAGTTGGGCTCCCTTTGTGCATAATAATCATTTCTCTCATAAATAATAAATGAACTTGTGAGGGAGCCGTAACACAGTGGTTAAAGCATTGTGTTTTGTGGAATTACACAGGAAAAAAACACCACTGTAAAAGTGCCAATGAGCAACAGTTCAGTACATAAATGATGGCGTGCTGCATCTTTCCTAGCTCTCAGGTTACAATGTAGGTGGTAATCAAAATCGCATTGCATGTTTAAGTTTTGTGTAGATACCTCATGTCACAGCGGAGCTGTTTTAAATATCTGGGTGTCACCATCTCTGTGGACCTTACTTGGTCTGCTCACACTGCACTTTAAGCCCTGGATCTACCTTAGTGAGCACTTTAGTAGTTCAAGCTTTTATTATATTTATGAGTAGGTGTATGGTACATCTTTATCTTCTTATTTATTCATGTTTTAAACTTAACTTTTATTCTATAACTTAATTATGCTAATAGTTATGTGATAGCACAGTTGGAATGGAGGCAGAAATTCATTTCACTGCTTTGAAACTCAAAACCTAAAGCTTCTTTTTTTAACCACTTGAAGTACATTGTAGTGTTATATTATTTTGTCATTGTGCTGCCTGAACTACACTAGTTTGAAATAACACTTTGAAATAATAATTTTGCAATTTTTTGAAATTCTACGCTAAATTTAGTATGACTCTTGCTTAGTCCAGACATGCTCTATTCCCTTTCAGTCAGCAGTGGGCCGCAGTAGCACAGAGCTCAATGCAGCGCCTGCGTGCTCTATCAGCGAAGAAGACATTTCACGCCATATTTAAATTTGACAGGTGTTTTGGCGTTAGTTGGACTTTACTGCACGCGAATTTACAAATCCTACTATGGCCAAGACTTATTTTTCTTAATTTACATGACTTCCGATATCGAAATGTTGCTGCCACGTAGCCTACACCTTATGTGATAAACAACTTTGCTAGCAGAGAATGCTAAACAGCCCCAGCTGCTTCGTTCGACTGTCGCCATCAAGGACGGATGGTAAGTAGTAAAAAGGGCACAAAAAAACGTTTTCCACAGTAAAAAGTCCACTTTACCTAGCTAAGAAAAACACATCTTACAGGGCATGACGACGTCAGCCTTCAAAACCGATGAAAAACACCCAGCATACAACGTTATAAAAGGACCTTATTGTGAAGGAGGATTTGAAAAGCATGAACTTCATGAAGACACGCCGTCAAGAAGACCTTCAAATAGTAAGTGCTAGTTTTTGTTGAAAATGTAGGCCTACACGGTGTTTGTGGGCCACCGTGACATAACGTTGTGTGTGGGTCAAGGGTTTGTGGAGCTGCAAACCGCGGAACTACAAACGCTGTTCATATTGTCATGATACGTTGTACTGTGTTTAATTGAGCTGAGTGTGGTGGGATGGCCGCCAGCATGCCTGATGCCATCACTGTGTGTTGACCACACCTGTGTCTGTGGAGCTTTGACCTGCAGACCTTCACGCTGTTGCAAGTTGTCTTGTTCTGTTTTATTGAACAGACTGTGGTGGGATGGCCGCCGTGCCTGTACTGTCACTGTAAATGGTGTTGGCGTCACCTGGGCCTGTGAAGCTATAGGCTACATAGCCTGTTGTGGTGGTGGCCAGGTGGGTTCAGTGGTAGAGCAGGCGCTACACAGAGGTCCAGGGTTCAAATCCGACATGTGACGCTCTCCTGCATGTCTTGCCCCTCTCACCTGTCCTGTCAAATTAAAAAAAAGGCAGAAAAGCCCCCAAAAAAATCTTTAAAAAAAACAACAACTAAATATATAGCCTGTTGCGACCCACTGTAGGTTACTGTTATGCCCCAGTCTAGGGGGGCCTAGGACACAACATGAAAAAAAGGCCCATCTTCCCCATCTCCCAAGTAGCCACAACTATTTGTTTGAATGTCAAACTTATTTACTAGTAAGTAGAATATATAATAATTAAACATATGGGCTACTTATAAGACTTCAGGGTGGCCTACCACTTAAATAACAAACACAACAATCCTATGTAGAAACTAAGACGTTAACCTAAGAAACCAACATATTGTCCAAAAGAATAACAAACCTCCCTGACTATTTAACTAGAGAAAACACTATAAACACACCTGGCGGTCCACCCTTACTATTTAAAAGAAAAGTACCTAATCTAACACAACAGTTGAACAAAGAAAAAATGTGGATGGTTAGGAGATGAGGAATGCCTGCCAATGGCCAACATCTTGGCTCTTTACATATCAGGTAGTTCCCCAGCTGCAGCCAATAAGGGGTTGGAAATGTATGCTTCCACCAATTGTCTCCCAGCTATCGCACAGCTGTATTTGCGTGTGAAAATAAGATAAAACACAGGCCACACATGCACACACAGGAAACCACATTAACAAATGTGACAGCAGTCATAACAGTCACTCTTACAGTGTAGAACTGTGTAGCCTATCATTGTCAGTGTGTTTGGATGGATACAAATTTGTACCCGGGTCATTAACAGTAGATGTATTCTTTTGTGGTTGCCATCCCAAGGCCTAAATGCTTGTGACTTTATATTGAATTCAACCCTGTTTAACACAGCAGAGCATATTGACTTTATGGGTGATTGGAAAAAGCCAGATCTGTTACAGTATATCTTTTATTAGGTCATTTTGTTCAATTTAGTATGTATGCATTTGGTTAATATGCCATCTTGAATGGGTTGTTGGGTGCTTTTCTCTCTGAAAGCGCCCATTACTGAGTAAGTAGTGGAATCGTGCCTACAGAAAATTGAAAGGAATAAAGAAATTCTGAGCACCGAAGTAGAGTAATGTGGGCTGTATCACAGTGAAGGTCAGGGAAATATTTCCGGCAAGCAAGGATCTTTTTGGCTTTTAAGCAGATGAAAACATCTACGATGCCATAATGGACCTTTCCACAAAAAAGGGATTACTGCATGATGGACGTCGCTCTCAATTAGACCTCCAAACAGTAAGTGAAAGTCGTTGTTTTGCTTTGTGGTACAGTCATTGAAAGTCCTTATTTCCCTTGATCTTCTGTTATGCTGCGTTGTTTGTGGCCGCTGTGCCACCACTGTGCTTATGCTGAGACCTTGCTTGTGGCTGTGAAGCTGTAATCTGCAAAGCGTGGTGGTTTCATGAATGGGATTTTCTAGGCTAGATCTTTCCAAGAAACCTGGTACATATGCATGCTTTTTTTTTTCTTTTTTGTGTGTGTGTTATGTCTCCATTTCTAGGCTTGAATGCATGGGACTTTGTTTCAGTGTAGTCTGTTGTTGATGTGGATTGTTGCTTCAGTTGGCATGAGCTTTCATACAGACAAAGCAAGTCGCTGTTTGCACTATGCCTCTGTCATGTGGTTCTGTTTGTATTGCAGGCCAATTGGCTGCCATGCCATCACTGAACCTATGTTGTTGTGATCTATCTTGTGATGTGATGCTGCGCCGGCATTGTAAACTCGTTTGGATTCTAGGGGCGGGAACCACCAGACGCCTCCCGATACGACATCGTCACCATACTTATGCCACGTTACGATATTATTGAGATTTTAAACGTTTTGAAATATTCTGCAATATATTGCAATTTATAACCTTTTTTCCAACTTCAAATTTTCTATTTGATCGTTGTTACAGGCCTTGTCCTGCACCACCTTTTTAGTTTACCTGCACATACCTCCCTTTTACATGGCTCTTGTAATTTCACAATTGTGCTAAAAATGACCAGGGAAATTAGAATCCTGCTGAATGGCACCTGAGATTTGTAAACATTGTAAATGATGCCAGAATGTCCCGGCTTGGCAGACATAGAGAAACTGGAAGCATCCGCTGATTCCAAAGGGATTATGGTTTTTTCTTGTTGCAGAGGTGCAAAAAGCATAATTTACTGATTGCTCCACTCCAATTGGTTTTCAGGCGTACATAATGTGTGAGCTTGCCAAAGTGCACATAAGGCAAGTCTGCAGAACATATGGTCAAGTCTCGGTCCACATGTCCACTTACAATGAGGGAACTCTTGACATGGCTTCATTCAAAATTCAAGATGTTCTAGTAGCATGTAAAGGGTGCACAGATTTTTTATCAAACTGGTTCTAAACAAGATTTGGACTAGAGTACTGCTACATCCTCTCCATCCTTCACCAACTCCCACAATTTCACAGATTTTCTTCCGTGCTGCTGCATGCCTTAATTTGTCCCTGGGTTTCAAAAAGGGCCTCAATCTGTAGGCTAGGTGAAGCAGGTGGAAGTGGTACTGGGGTGTTTCATGAGCAGACGTCAATCAAAAAGACACCTGGCAGTTCATTAGTCAATGGTTCTCTCAAACTGCTTACATTTGCATAGACAACTTCAGCTCGCCTTTCAACGTGCCCCTCTCTTCGCTTTGCTGGCAAATGTTCAATGCTCACCTTCCCACAAGCCTTCGCAACATAAGTACAGGTGTCCTTGTCCATATGAATAGAGGTTGTAACTTTGCATGTGAATTTTTGTCGCTCGTAGAAATTCACCATTGAGATTCCTTGGATTTATTTATTGAAAACTACGACTAAGAAGGAAATTTAGAAAAAAACTATTTAAATATAAAACAATCCACACTTCAAGATATTACGGATGAAGTGTAGCCTATGATCTGCTTTTGTCAAATACCTTTAATGGTTCAACAGCTAAACCTTAAAACCATGATCCATACAGGAAGTTACATGTTATAAATCAACACTGTGCACACGTCATGTCTGCTCCTAACTCCTGTTGAACCATACTACACTTAATGCTATCCAAAGTTAATTCTTGTTCAAGTTGTTAGTTATAGATCATTAATTGTTTTAATCAGTGTTCTGAGGATGCTAATAACATTAAACAAGACCCCCTGTAACACACGCTATTTTGTACAAATACATGTCTGTGTTGCACTCAATAAGATCTCATCTGAACAGATTTCTGTCATTCAAACAACTCTGAACTGTAGTTTAAAACAGCTAACTTATAAAATGTTTAATTCAGGCTTGAGTGCATGAATACCGTTACAGTTAATGGGTAATGGCGCGGAGAGCACAAGACCTGAAGGCTCGGTTAGCAACGATTAGCTCCGGTTAGCTCCAAATATATCCGCTCAATTAGCGGTTTATCAGTACAGTAAATCCCACCGGAACCAAAAGCAGCAAGCTACTGCACACGTAAGCCTGCCTCTGAGCCTAAAGTAAATCATTCATGCGCTGTGACATGCACCAGGCGCGCGACAAGGGTAGGGGCTGGAGGCCGCTGGTCTATGTGCACTATAAAATACAGTTTGGATTGCAAAAGAAATGTAACTATGATTTATCTGGGCGGGTGAACCGGAAGGCCTAGGTGGAATCTGAATCAGGCCTTTCGGTTTTGGGTAGATTAACTAGAACACTAAGGGGAGGTAGGTACATTAACCCTTTTCTGTAAACCAAAAAGGGTTAATGTAGCCCCCCCCCCCTCCAATGTACTGTATATTGGCCATGTCACTAACAGAAGTCAATGCTAAAAAATGGTAGTGCTGTGTAATCTATTCAATGACATAAAACACGAGGTACTAAATAAAGGGGTGTGTGTGTGTGTGTGTGTGTGTGTGTGACGCAATCCAAAGTGTCTTATCATAATTTTGTGTAGTGGGTGCTACATTTGTATCAAATAAGCATTTAGTCTACGGTAGAGTATGACGATGCAGCCTCATCTTTCGATTATTTAAGGAAAGCCCTGAGGATTATGTTATTAATGTGAAAAATTGCAGCTAAAATGAGCTTAGATGGGAAGATTTAGAAGTTCAAATACATTTGCTATGATAATATGACCTTTGCTTCTTCTTTATTAATTCCATAATCCATTATATAACAGACCTGATAGGTCAATCAGAGTGTGCTGTTTTAACATCAGCCATCCGAAATGTTTCCTCTTGACAAGCTGACCTTTTGTTTAACTCTTGAACATGGTAGGAGTGTGGTCAGAATCGATTCGTTTGGGGAACTGTTTCCAAACAAGTGTGAAAAGCTTTGAGTGGGAGAGGATGTAAAAAAAACAAAACAAGTAGAGTGTTGTATCTGTGATGTGGAGATTGTTTCTTCACACACAATTTTAATTGAAGGCAGAGGTTTAAAATGCACTTTCCTTTGTATTAAAAAAATATTTTGAGTATTTTTCATTTTGACATTTCAGTTAAACTTTTTTGTCCGGGAATTCAAACCTCTTCCTGGGCATTTTGTGTGAGTTAGTGGGCCAAGACTGACAGATGCTCTGTTGACGAGACAACTGCCAGCACTCAAAACCAGCAACCAGGGGTGGAACGGTACACAGGAGTCATGGTTCGGTTCAGACATCACAGTTCGGTAGGAGAGAAAGGCAAAAAGCAATTTTTAAATTTTTAAAATTTTTATTATTGTGCATGTCTCAGGCTGTTTAGCCTAGTGTCTTACAGTCTCAGCCCCGCGTGTGTAAAGTAAGATGTAAACAATAAGAACCCCACATCATCTCCAAACTCAGAGATAAGGTCGGGCTACAGATTAGGTGTCCCTAGAACCTGGGTAGCTAACAGTAGTACTGCATTACATTAGTTCCGCACTACATTAATGCAAATTAATAATAATTAATTATTTATTTTTATACTGTGGATTCTCCGTGTAAATTCTAGGACCGAGACGCCAGTACCGTTTCGGTTCTATACGAATACATGTATTGTCCCCCC
>NC_048428.1:14596720-14731589 GCF_013103735.1 Etheostoma cragini | reverse complement strand
CCCCCCCCCCCCCCCCCTCCCCCCTTACCAGCAACTGGGTCAAGTCCTTTTGACATCCGTGACAAGTCCCTGCCGTGCGGACTGTGCCACTGTCCCCTCAGGCCTTTTGAATTACCAGTGTGTCACCTTTGCTGCCTGGAGGCCTTTTGAGAGGACCTTAGGGACTTAATACCTGCGGTTGATATTCACCGCTCTCTTACCTGTGGACAGGCGATGAGGCTCTCTTTTATAATTAGGCTCCGTATCCGGGGGCATACAACCTACGTCTGCCGTTTAGGGATGAAGATGGCGGGTCCTTCTCTATCCTTGCTGCATTATTAAGCGTGACAGGACTCGTTGCAGAGTGTCTCTACCATTCTCTTTGTACTGCTTCCCTCTACCCGCCACCCCCCGGTCCTCCTCGACATCCCACCTCCACATGTGTCCTCTGTGAATTGAAAATGCCGCCCCATTAAAAACCGTCAACCTGAAGCAGATCACTGCTGCACCTATGCTAATGTAGACACAGGAAAATATCACATAAAGAGAGGAAGAAGAAAAAAGTTAGAGGGAAGCAAATCGGATAAAAAAAATTACCAGTTTTACTTTGGGATGAAAGTATAGTGTCTCTAATTGGAAATGAATACGGTTGTAGTGTGTAGTTAAGAAATGTTCAAAATTGTGCGGGAGTTGGGGTGGAGTTAAAGTGAGAGTTGAGGATGGACTAAAGAGGACGAGAGGGAGAGAGATGGGAATCGGATGACAGCAAATTTTAACAGGAGATAGTTAGGCCCACAGTTTGCCCCTGCATTGAACAGCAGCGTTATCAGCATACATCAACATTAGCTGTCGGTCACAATGCCATGGTTGGTTACCATGTGGGCTGGATTTACAGCTGTTTATATATTTTTATGATATTCATTTATTTTAAGTTTTCAGGCTAATGTTTCAAGTGCTTTCTGGGTAATTGCCCACTGCTTAAGCACAAATACAACGTAAAATATAGCCATGGCTGCTGGGAAATAGGCCTTACAATCACTTAACAATTAAAATCTAACACGACTTCAGAGTACAAGTGATGCATAAAATTACAGCAGAAAATAAGTGTATTTTTACTAATGTGTTTGGTTGTGTCTTGGCGGCCTGGGATCAGCCCCTCTGTCACCATGGAGAGTGACAGTAATGATAAACCGTAATCAAATCTGCTCCCACGAGGGTCTGCCTCATTCCTCACTGCACATAATGGGGAGAGGGGAGGGAAATTAAGTGTCCCTTTGATCCATGAGGCTGAATACTGAGCATGTAGCAAATTAAAAAGAGATGCCTGCTGCACCTGCCTGGAGAATTGCTGCCAAACAATAGTTTAAAAAAAATAAATACTCTGACACGCTTGATTGTCAGTCTTAGACCTTAATTTTCTCTGAACGCCGAGGGTGTGTCCTTTTATCAGCCCGGAGTAGGAGTTGTTTGCGTTATCAGGAGGGACAAGAAGTGAAACTCTTTATGGAAGAACAAAACTAGCACTTCACTTAAAAGTCTGGAACAGTAAATGTGTACAGTAATTATGTTGTGCTATCCATTTACTTTGACTCTTTACCTCACTGTTATCTGTAAACTACTACTGATGATGTTTATCGAAAATGCACTCCCAATCAGCAGCGGTGAAATTTACATAATGTGCTGTGGCTTTGAGATGGGGGTGGGGGGGGGGAAGCATTATGAGTGCTGGATTTTACTCACATGAGTGCAAACATCTGTTCACCTCCTAAAGAAGGACATCTTGATCAAATGGGTGCTTCATTGCAAGGGTTACCATGACTACGATATGGTTTTAATAGGATTGAGTGATTGCAATTCGCTATGTTGATATCGTAATGTCACACTGGGTGTTGCAATGATGTGCTGTTCTAAAAAGGCCTATTTCTTCAGATGAACGTACATTGCCATTAATTCCTTTTCTTGCTATACAGGTGATAAGGATGATGATGATATGCCTCATAATGATGACATGTTGATAACTGTAGGAAAGATATCATTACTTTAACAGCTGTCAGTTCCCAGGTGCATAATTCGGTGTACTATAATTAAGTGCCGAAAAGAGTTTATTTTCAGTTTTGATTCTTGTTTGTTCATTACATTTTATAGATACCTATAGTAAACGGCTAATCACAATTTTCAATTGAATTGGCAAAGTTCGAGCATGTCAGTGCATCATTGCTGAAGTTCCTTAATTATTCAAGGTAGATTACAATGTGGAATGTACAATGTTGCTTTCCATCATGGAGTTGTCTTTGATAGACAAAAACAAGCCAAAATGAAATATTCTGTTAGTCATTCCTCATCTATAGCCGTCAGCTTACCAACCCAACTCAACCCAAAATATATGAACCAACCAACCAACCAAACATGAAAACTCAAACCAAGCTTACTTTTATTTTCTTGTGAAATAAAAGTGTAACTAATGCCATTGGAATGACATTACTTGGGTTTAGCTAAAGGCTGTAATGTTCATCTATCTAAAACAACTGCACGGCTGTTCTCAATTACACTATCTTACTATCTTACCTTCATCAGCATGGTGTGAATGTTTAAAAAATAATGTGATAAAGAGTTACGAGGGATAAGGTAAATGAAATGAAATGTAGATGAAATTAGTTATCTGTAAACTATAAAGTCAGGGTAGAGAGAGCCAACAGAATTCGAGATTCAACTTTTCATCCATGGATTGGTTAGGCAGGAACATTGTATTTTCAAAAGAGCATTTTGTCAAGTTGGTTGTGATATTGTACATATTGTAGTTAAAGTAATTTATCTTTCTGTCTGTACATTTTTGTTTTTAGCAAAGAAAAGTACATTTTTTAATAACAAATTCAGACTTCGAAGATGTTTGATGAAAAAAGCTTGTGATACTGGTAAACTGTGTGACAGCTTTTAATTTAGATGGAGATGCAGTGAAGCTTACACTGGTCCTTACCATGCTGGTAATGACAAGTAGAACTCAATGTTCATATTCATTGCATACTATAATTTGGTATCTGTTAATAGGAAGAAAACAACATAGGAAAAACACAAGATGTTTTGGAGCCCTGTTGCATCCCATAACATTAGCAACTAAAGTTGAAGAAAACGTTACCTTGCATAATGAAGCTCTGTATGACCTGAGCTGATGTTGTACTGACTTTGAAAGCCCTCCAGTTCAGATACTTCTTAACTAGACTTGTGAGTGTTGGCATGGTTAACTATCATGGCCCAACATTGTCAGGCGGTCAAACCCTTCAGGGGGAACAAATTACTCAGAGAAATGTGGGGGGTGATGCCCAGCCATATTACACGGGTGAAAACAAATGTAACACTGCACAGAGTTTTAATTATTGTCAGTGTCAGACTTGAGCATGGCCTCCACTGATGCAGACAAAAATAGAAAGGGAATTAGCCCCTTTTCACTATCCCTGACAGCTAATTACATATAAAATGGCCAGCACCGCAAAACAAAAGCAGACAATTATACTTTAAGCTCTAAGGGCTGTAACATGGATCCTTAAAACTTTGATTTTGAAGTAGACTCAACACATGGATTTTTAATGCAAGAGACATCTGAATGTTTGCATAATATTTTTGGAGATCAATAAACCGGTTTGGTCTCGCAGCAAATGTGGGGTGTATGCTCAGTTCTTATTTGGCCTTGCTTCTTGATGCAGTCTGGCGCAGATATTGAAGCATGTGCTTGTGAAAAGTTGAATGCTTAATATGAGGTCAGCCACGAGGACTAGCTCATTGGCCCTTATCCAGATGGACATTGACTTCTTCATCTATTTGATACTTTTCTAGCTCCACCTAGGGACCGATTTTAAGAGGTAGTACGACTCTGGGGCATAATGAAGGGACGATTCTGTCTTGTGTGTCTTTATTCTAGTATTTTCAATTAATCATATTCAGTATTGTCTAATCAATCTCATTGGGGGTCAATTACTTTTCCCCTCTGCTCCTGTCCAGGATCTTGGCAGGCTGATGGCTGAATTGGCGTTGGTTTGAAAGGGAATGAAGGGCTCTGTGCTTGTTGGGGCTGCTGCTTTGTATCCTTTCCCAGCCTGGCAGTGACTCCCTGCTCTTTGTCCTCTAAGTCAAAAGCCACCTCACCAGCCAGAGAGGGGCAGAGAAAGAGAGAGAATGGTCCTGGCCTCTGGGATGCTAGACTCCTGGGTATTTTTCTGGACTTTGTGTGTGTGTTTCTGTGTTTAAAGACGGGTATCTGATTGCGCCAATCCTTGTTGTGGGCTGAGTTTTCTCATATGATACAGCAGGTTTATTATCTCGCTTTATGTGTGCATGCGTGTTGGAGAGGAAGAAGCCCAGGACGCAGCTGTATTTATGTATGCGTGTGTACGATAGTGTCAGCGATCCCAGGCCAGCTGTATCACCACCGTTTTTTTTAGCTCTCATTGCTTGATGCTGGCATATACAAGCAGGCGCTGATCTGCAACATCCTCACATGACAGCACAACAAAAGGAGAAACAAAGCGCATGTCAGCCTTGAGAATAGCCTGTCGCACACCCTCCCAATATTCTGGCTGAATCTAGTGTTGCCTGGGAGTTAGCAACACAGCCTACATTTCCATGACTGCCTTAATCATTTCCAAAATGTGTTAAATCCACATTTATCTGGAAGGTGAAAGCATTTGTTCCTTAGGATAATGTTTGTGCAGCCAGCTGGACTCCAAAACCGCGTTTGTTCTTTCCAAATCTTTGTTCTCAGCCAGCTGTTTACCTAGCTAGTACTGAGCTAGCTGAGGTTACAAAGTGGCAAGACAGAGATGCCGGCAAGCTATGAGTCATTGCATGCTGTCGTGGCCTCTTTCATTTGTTTTTAATAAGACTTTGCTTGTGCCTCAAGCTGGTCCTCTTGCACTGCCAGTCCAAAGAACCTGTGAAAGCGCTTTTAATAAACCATATTATTCAGTTGTACCAGGAACTTTTACGCTAGCAGCAAACCTTTTAGAATTCTCTTTTCCTAGGGTTATAACTGGTGTTGAAGTGAAACATTTTACAGTAACAGTGATGCTGCGTAGAGCAGCAATGATTAACATAAATTCCTCATTGCTAATCAAAGCTTCCTAAGAGTGTGAAATGGGATAAAGACATAAAGTTTGTAAGTGGCTCTGTTCTGAGGCAATTTTCCTTTTTTTCCGTTTGAGTCTTTTGGGCTCTGGGTAAAATTGTAATGTAGTTAATGCACAGAGCCAATGCTTCTAACTGATGCAAAGTAGCAAAATTATAATGCTTGAAAGCATTGGCAGTGATTGAGACACAGTAAAGCACTGCTAAATGTGTTCAGCTGATAGACGTTTAGGGGCCCATTAATTTGAGAAGAAGTAGTTGTGGGGGCGGAAAAACGAATTAGACTAAAAGCCCTGTTTTAAAGTGCAGCTTTAGGTGACGTCCAGGAAAAGCAGAATAGTCTTTCTTTTTATGTCTCCAGAGAGAACTTGCACCGTTTGTGCAACAGTACAAGAAAGAGAGAGAATGCCGTCCTAACACAAACTTCTGTTCTTCCATGTGGTTTTGAGCTGCGATGACATCTTGTCACATAAGCATCTGGATGAACAAGCAAAACTAGCGATAAGGCTCATTTCAAATAGCAATATATTCCTGGCAGTGCTACACTAGGTTCACTCATTTCAAATGTTTCTTCTGGAGAGTACATTACTGTTTCACTGGTGAAAGATTTATCTGGGGGAATTCTTTATTAGTTGTCACTGTATCCAAAAACACACAGTCCACACTTTGAGCTTTAACTTCCCCGAAGTATGTTTGACGAATAGTCCACTCCATGTTTTAAGAGTTTAATACCAGACCAGAAACTGTCCAGTCTATAAATAAAAGAACTGAAGGGTGACATCAACAATGACTCAGGAAAAATGTACATAGTGTGAGGAGAGATTTAATAGATCATGGCAGAGTCTGCAGAACAACTTATGCTGATAGTAGTTACCAGTTATATTTAAAATATTCAGCTGTTGCTGGGTTAGCTCAGTTGATAGAGCAGACGTACACACTGTAGATAGAGGTTTACTCCTCGACGCAGCAACTGTGGGTTTGAATCCGTCCTGCTGCCCTTTGCTGCATGTCTCCCCTTTTATGTCTTGATCTGTCTTGTGGAATTAAAGGCCTAAAATGCCCCAAAAAATAATCTTAAAAAACAAGACATTCTGCCGAGCATGGAATCTTACGGAGTGCGTGTGGACTTTAGGTCAATATGGTTATCAAAGCATCTTCAGTCGCATCCTGAGATCAGTCCGCAGGTGCTGCATATGTACGACTTTCTAAGGGTTTTGTTCTACAAAGAGATCCTCTTTCCAGTGAGTTTATAGGTAAGGATTATCATCCCAGGGAGAGTGTGTGTGTGTGTGTGTGTGTGTGTGTGTGTGTGTGTGTGTGGAGAGCCAGGTATGACTGATGAGGTTCAGTATAAATGCTGCACTCCTGCTGAGTTCACAGGGTACTGCTCTAGTTTCAGTGTTGCAGAATCAAGATTGCACCACAACAGCCGCACATCCTTTCTTCCCCTATAAATCTGTTGTAAGCTTAATGGGGAAGTATAGGCAGCAGACCTTGAATAGAGGTAACTAATTCCTCTGTTGCACCCAGCCTACAATTCGGGTGAGACAGTTATAACAGCGTTCAGCTGCCAATACCTTAAGAAACAAATGTATTGCTGGTATTTTAGTCGCCATTTAGCAGGAATTAAAGCCCAAAGCCATTATTGGTTTACAGTGTAGTTTATTAGACTATACCCCCTTTTATTGTACAGCATGTTGAGGGGAAAATAGGAAATAAAACCATTCCATACTGGGGCCATGAACGATTAGCATAGTGATATTCTATAGTTTTGGCATTGCCAACAAAACCATAAAAACGCCATAAACAACAATGAATTGATCTTACTTGTATTACTTGTGTTCCAAAAGCTTAATCTTATTTCTCTAAGACCTCCATTATTGTAAGCCACATCATTGCACTGTTTCTTCATTACATTGATTAGGGCTCAGTAGTTTATTTTAAGTTGATCCAACATACACCATCTTGCTGCCAATGCTTGTGTACTAGGGCCGAACATTAATGTGTTTTAGCATCAACATCGCGATGTGCGCATGCGCGATAGTCACATCGCAGGACGTTGCGAAGCTGACCCTAATCCTTTTTGCTGCTTGATACTTTGGAAAAGTAAACTTTCACCGTTGTCCTTTTACATGATAATTACCGGCCAACCCTTTCCCTTTAAGGCAGGTAGCCATGTGGGCACATGTGTATGTGACATTAGTCAGACGGGGGTTATTGTTATGGGAAGTGAGGCTCTCTGTGTGTAGAAAAGTACGGAAGGCAGCAGCTGCCGCTGACAGTGGTGGGCCTAATTTGATGGGTAGTCAGTGAAGCTACTGTAGTCAGTGTTTTGTGTTTGCTGCAAATACAAACTAAATCATCTGATTAATGCAACATAATTACGTCTCCCGGCCATTTCCTCCAGCAGAAAGCTGCTACCAGCCAGGCTAAAGCTAATATACTTAGCCTAAAGAAACAAGCAGAAAGCTGCTACCAGCCAGGCTAAAGCTAATCTAGTTAGCCTAAAGAAACGAGCAGAAAGCTGCTACCAGCCAGGCTAAAGCTAATATACTTAGCCTAAAGAAACAAGCAGAAAACTGCTACCAGCCAGGCTAAAGCTAATCTAGTTAGCCTAAAGAAACGAGCAGAAAGCTGCTACCAGCCAAGCTAAAGCTAATCTAGTTAGCCTAAAGAAACGAGCAGAAAGCTGCTACCAGCCAGGCTAAAGCTAATCTAGTTAGCCTAAAGAAACAAGTTGTCTGTCCGTCTCAATTAACCAGGTGCGGAGCCACTACACTGGAAACGTAACACTAATCTACATCAAAAGTATGTGTCTGATCTAACCTCATTTACACTGATTTAATTGTTCTGGGATACACAGTTTGTTGCTAGTGCGCCTGACATGCAGGTCTGATCAATTTATCAAACTAATGAGCTGGCCTTCAAAACTTTTTCCAGCTGGGTGCATAGACCTACCGCTCAAAACCACCATGAAAAAACAAAACCTAGTGTTCCCTCACCATTTAGTTTAGTTGTTAAAATGTATGTAAAATGAGTCAGCGTGACTCCCATAACGTGATTCTGAGGCACCGTCTATGTGCTGGATGTTTCCATAGGTAGCTGAGGGTGGCATTATTTTTCATATATTTTAGCACAATGTTTAGTAATGACAGTAGGCTAGTAGTGGCCATAGTGAGTGAAAATGTGACGTTTGATGCAATATTGTGGTATGTATCTGGAATTTTTTTTGTTTACATTAGCTGTGTAAAGTTGTGTGTGATATCTGTAAAAGCTGAACCGACTCAGTAGTAAAACGATTTCCTTCTGATCCAAAGACTCTTTCTGTGAGATAAAGACCCCAAAGGACACTATCCATTATATCCAAAGGTTAATGAGTAATCGTGTTAAATAATCGTGATTACAATATTGACCAAAATAATTATGATTATTTCCATAATCGAGCAGCCCTGGTCTGTCTGTCTATAAGTAAGTAATCATAGCATGTCCTTATTTTAATTTTATTTTTTGAAAAGATATTAAACAGTACATTATGATCGATTCATCAGAGACACAGGCTGTATGACAATGGAAGAGTGTGATGAGGGTTTTGACACCAAGAACAGTTAGGTTTCAGTATCAGTTATCTATTCCATACAACTTAATTTTTTTTTTTTTTAACTTGATCTATTTTCTGTCTTAGCCAGTTATGTTCTGACAGACTATTTATTATATTTAACCCAGCTAATACAATGCACCTACTTTTAATTTCATTTTCTCTGACATCTTAAAAGTGCAATTCAGATTCTTTTGACAGAAACCATAATAGAGTCACCAACTGAGGCAAGCACAGAACTTTCTGGCAGTTCTAGAGAACAATTAAGCCTATAAGGTGTTGGTGAAGAGAACTAGGCATAACAACTGAGGGAAAAGGTACATTTTATTGTGAGTTGTTAATAATAAGTTGTTGCTTATAGTCAGCCTAAGAGACGAATACATCTCACGGCTGTGAGGAAGATGGAAAAATGGAACATCAAAGCCCTGTAGGACTTTACCATATGTCATTACTAAAGACTCAATATTTGTGCAAGCAAAATGTGTTGTGAACTCAGAGGCACATTCATAGTGTCCTGAGGAAATGCAGTTCCATGACAACTCCGAGGAGTCAATTAATCGTAGGGCCTTAGTTCAGGCAGAATGATGAGGTGGGGTTAAGTCCGCTGGGCCACTAATTAAAAAGAAGCAAAGCTCATCTCTCGGTCTGCAACACAATTTTAGATGGATGCTTGCGCTTGCTAATGCACACACGCATACATGTGCCTGCATGTGCACACAAGCACTAAGTTGAATTCTCATTAGATTACACCGTAGAAAGGCTGCTGTTGCACCGCTGTGCAAAGCCTCACGATGCAAGAGAATTCTCATCAGTCCCAGGTCTGAAATGCACTGTGTAGCATGTTAACAGCATAACTCTGTCTAGTAAAATCTACATGATTATCCTAATCAAAGAGGTGACGGAGAGCCATGCTGATGTTGGCTAATAAACTTCATAAATGCCCAACATTATTTCAATGGCAGTGTAAAACACAGTTACATGACATTGCGAAAGCAATTATCAGCGAGACAATAATTTGGTTAATAAAGATCCCATTAACAATCATTATGCTACTTTGCTGATTCTTTTATCTCAAGGTGAGCGTGAGGGGAAAGAAGACAGATGCCCTAACTGCTGACAAAGACCTTATTTCATTCTTTGTTTGAGGGAAAAGACTGTATTAGAGAGAGCGATGGTTTTTTAGCCCTCTATGATGTATCAGTTTTGTTAATTTTTTCCTGAGTAATAAGGCTTAGAGAAGGACACTGGAAGAATGGCTCACCTCTTCCTCTTCACCTCAATTTACCTTCTCCTCCACAAGCCCTGCCTTAGAGTGCCTGTTCTTTGATTTGCATTTATGCAGCTAAATAATGAAAGTGCGTGGTGTACTACATGAACACACAGAGCCCAAATTGCGTTTAGGCCGGTGGGCCGAAATGCAACCAGGAATCATATAATGCTTGGTTAAACAGAATCCAAACACACTCCTGTCAGTCATGTAATGGGCTGAATGCTTAATGGTACAACTTGGAGGAGATCCATGTTATGTCTGTGTCCCATGCTCTGCTAGTGTATCGTCAAGGATGCATGTGTGATGCGCAAAAGCATGCCGTTGACATGAGCCGCATTTGGCTGTCCATTTCAAACCATTCCGCTGAGCCGTTGGTGGTGAGTGAATCTATGTCTTGATTCCCAACTGCTGGGTAAAGTGAAGGGAATTGGCATAGTGAGCTTCAATGCCCCGATCCAGGCTGGAAGCTGAAGCACAAAAGGGTTACAGCAAGGCTTTGAGTTATCTCAATATGATAGATTGGGTTGTTCTGATGGATGATGTCATCGTACACAACATAAAAAATCATATATGAAATCATAAACGCAATATTGTGCAAAATCTTTTCAATTACATTGTTTTCCCATTTGGTTCAGCCCTATCAATTGGGAATGTTATTTTTTTTGTATTGCACTAACTACTTAACAAAGAGCTTCACAACAGAATGACCACCAACCAGTAGTAAAAAAGGCACTGTGTAGAGTTTAATACCATAGCAGCAACGCCTGCATGACAAATCCTTGTAAAAAAATTGCGATCTTGATTCCCCCCCCCCCCCCCTGTTTGCGATTAAATTTGATTTATATTTTTCCCCAAATCATGAAGGCCTTATAGCAGGTAATAGTTAAGCAATAGGCCAAGAAAGAAAAGGGAACAGACAGGCCGGTTAACCAAGTCATAACGGACTAAAAGAGATCAAAAGAGCACATGAGGTAAAACAAAAGATAATACTTCTAAAATAAGAAAAGGGACTAGGTGTCTCCTCATGTGCTGCTTATTAGAGTTTTTTACACTCTGCTGAGGAGATAATTCTGTATCGTAAGTAGGCTATACGTACGTCAAATGTTTTACTTAAAAAAAAAAAAAAAAAATCTCATAACCAGCACGACTCTCCTGAAACTCACACATGCACACAGACAGAGGATAATCTAATTTCCTGTTTCTTCATGGATGAAGGAATAAAATTGGAGGTACAGTGGCCCGCTGGCTCTCAGAGATGGAAATACATAGAGTGATAGAGGAAGCATAAGAGTGGAAATAGAATGAGGGTAGCTATTATTCCCACAGTTCCCGGAAAGACACTTCATCTGAGCATCATCTGTGGTTTTCTCCTGGGGGCTAGAACTGGTTGGCTAACGACAATAACACATCTCTCTGGAAGGGAAAGCCACGGCCTAAAAAAAAAAAAAAAAAAACTCATTCTTATCACACACCAGTTATCTTTGTCATGTAACTAAAAGGCACCATGTATTGTGTCACACAGGGAAACACAAGTATTGTCTCCTTACTGCTGTCGCATGACAGGGGAAGAAAGCCAGCATGTTGAATTGATTGAAGTAAGATGTTACGTTCTAGTTTTAGATTCATACATTTAACTTAGATGCATACATTTTACTGTCTGTCTGTTGAGTGCAGAAACATTGAGCTGAGAAATTTTGACAGACAGTACATAGAGTGGCTTGCATTAGTTTACAAACCCATGCTAAAGTTGATTTAAAAAGAGGAATAAAAAAACATCTTTTGGAAATTGATCAAAATGCCTTTATTACAAAAAAACTAGGAAAATCCAACCTTTTTAAGGACACCAATTTTCTTTGTGAATGAATAATGTTCTTCCTTAAAGTACAGGGGGCATATGTATACACACCCCTATGTTAAATTCCCATAGGAGGCAGATAAAGGCCAGATATTTCATGGATCCAGGATACTATGCATACTGATAAAGTTCTTTTGGCCTTTGAAATTAAAATAGACCCACATCATCACATAGCCTTCACCATCCATAGATATAAGCATGGGAAACTTTCATAAGCCAAAGCAATGCAAATCAAAGCAACTATTAAGCTATCTGAAATAACACCATGCCAATCTCTCTCTATATTACATACTATTTGCTGACATTTTACTATGTTAACTTACTAAACAATGATGCTGTTTCTGAAATTTATAAGAAATAATCAACAAAATAACCAGAGATGGAAGTAATTGTTTGTAGTAGTAGTAGTAGTAGTAGTAGTAGTAGATTCATTCTTGACCGCTGTCCATTGAAAATATTCACTTGTCTTCATCAAGCATCCACTATTAGATTTGTAGCATTCATGGTCTCCACAGCCACCCTCCTGACTCTGCATCCCTGCTGGAGACAGTTTCATTGACGTGGCTCCCTGCCACGTTGGAGCCGCTGACCTGGGTTAACTTAACATCTTGATGGTGTCCAACTTCGTGGGGGCCACCTTCCTGGCTAGTAACTGATGCCTCTCTCACATGGCAGCACTGTTTCCTCTCAGCAAGAAGGACCCACGATCAATATCTTGATGACACCTTGCTGGGATTGCATATGTGTTTGCTCAAATTTTTTTTCTTGACAGCACAAATACATGCAACTCGGGTACATTGAAAACATTTTAGAGTGTAGCAGTCCTTTAATGCTCCTTATAGAACTGAGGAAATACTTTCCATGTTGCCTCGTTTTTCCAAGCCAGGCACTTAACTATTTCCTGTGTGATGCTCAGACAGAGAGATCAGTTAATCACAGCTAATCTAACTTTATTCTTTTCATGGGTCTCTCCATGTTGCTTTACAGTGTCTGTGTTGTGTCTGAAATTGGCTAAATTTCACCATGTCTGGGAGGGGATCTGTGTGAAGCAATCAATTTTAAAATAGCCCCTGAGCGGGAGAGTGCAATTGATGTCAAGGCTGCTCAGAAATGATTTTTCTTGGCTTTCCGATTGAAATGACGTGGAGCCATTGTGACTGGAGGCAAAGTGGAGCCAGGGAAGGACCTATTATCAAGTGCTCCCCAAGCCAAACCGAAGCCGTTCAGATTCCGAATCCGTTCGCTCTCCACTGTTGCACTTGCCTACCCCAACACTCCCCCTCCACTCACAGTATACATTCACAAGTGTAAAGCACGCGGCTCAAAGCTGCATAGTTCCTCGTCTGCCAGGTCAGTACATCTGCTTTCTAGAGGTCTCCTCACTGGAGACAGACATTTAGAATGCTTTCTCTGCATCATCTGTGGGGAGCTAGAAGAGGCGCCCAGGCACACCTGTCAATATTTACTGTTCTAACAAAATACATCATTCATTGCCATCTGCTCTCCGGCAGTACGCGTAGGGGCGCTGCTGCTGCAAAATTAATAGTACTTCTAATGCTCCTTTCCTAATGGTCCTAATCAATTAATCAGCCCTTTGCAATCTGGAGGAACCATTAACCAGTGCATAGATCCCTAATGCTGTCAAAGGATATGAGTTTGCTCCACTGCTGTAACACACTAAAAGTGAATGAGTGCCTTTTGGCCAAATATAGAGTTATATTGCTTTATTAACTATATTTAACATGATTAAAACATCTCTGCTCCTTAAATGTTTAGCCGCAAAGCATCTATATCTTCACTGCTGCCACGGTTGTGTTTCATCAGTGCATTATCTTCTATGTGATGACACACTCACACACAATGCAATTGGAAGCTGTGTACTCAGAAGTATTGCATGGGCAGCCTGAAGCTAAGGCCCAGAGGCTGGATGTGATTGTGCATTTTGATGTTCTGTCTCTTAGTGCTTAGTGCAGCTGCAAACAAAATGTGCCGTCCAGCCAGTGTGTGTGTCTCGTTGTCTGCATATGTCTGTTTCAGCACCTCTGGGCCCCCCTTTTCGCATGCAAACATACCAAAGCTGGAGAAGAAGGGGATCCAAAATTATGTTTGACAAACATTCATCTCAGAAAGCATCTCATTCTGATTTCACTACCTCCGGCACCTGGAGCAACGAAGGTCCATTTCAAAGCCGAACCCCAGATTGGAATTTTCTGCACACTTTTTCTTCCTCTAACATGTAGGGCAAACCATCTGAGGATTAGTATATATACCTGTGTGTGTGTGTGTGTGTGTGTGTGTGTGTGTGTGTGTGTGTGTGTGTCGTCTCATTGGTGGCGGTGTGTGGGCAGTGTATATGTGAATACAAAACTGTCATTTTATCTATGCACTCTCAAGCCATCAACAGTACGATCACGAATCAAAGGGGCTGCTGTGTCTGACTGCATAATCACCGGAGCAAATCTCACTCCCATTCAGCCCCAAGTTATGAGACAGGATATTGTTTTAACCCTTTGTTATTTAGCTGCGAGTGAGAATATGGAGGCTTTGTGCCGAGCTGGTTGATACAACTGTACCAGAGCTCTGAATGCACACCGATAACCTTGAGCATGTTTGAAATTGTGAGGGTGTAACTCGCACACACATGCTGACGTCTAACATACATTTTCAAGTATTTCCACTGTATTACTGACTCCTCAAACACACAGCTTGTGCTTCTGCATCCCTCCACCTCAGTCATACACACACATTTCAGCTATTGCTGGCTCTCTCTTTCTCTAGAGTATATGCACACAGGCACACAAATATACACCCAGATCGCTCACGTTTACGTTTAGTATGCTTGAATTCCTATGGTAATGCTTACTTAGATACACACAGCTGGATCTTTGACATGTTACCCACAGCCTAATTCACATGCACAACCATTCACACTTTCCCACAAAATTTGTGGCTCTCTATTTCTCATGCGCCCACACAGAGACACAGACAACCCGGCCAGATGATCCATCCCAGGAATAGCGTTCAACATCTGGCGGACAGGGTTTTGTCTCCTGCTACATCTCCTGGGTTGCCCTTTACCGGACCCCTGCACGCCCTGATGGATCACATGATGAATGGGATGGATGGTGCTTCTTTCCCCCTCTGCTCCTTCTATGCCATTTAATGCTATCTGTGCCGCTAATCTGTCATTCTCCTAGGCCATTTGTTACTTTGCTGAGGCTGCCCTGTGCTTTACATATGCGCATGTGTTTGCACATGCCCACCCATGTGAATCCCTGACCCATGCTCGCAACTCGAGTTGGCCTGCCACCCCTGCACACACCCAGGGGATATGATCTCTGCTGGAACGATTTGTCTCATCTTTTGACATTCTGTATCTACAGTAAAATAGCCTCATAACAGAGTGGCTCTTTTAAACACATTTTGCATGGTTGTGCTGTGCTTCCCCCCCCATCTCACTTTTTTCTTTTATGAAAGAAATCACAAGGTGAATAAAAGGTGAAAATTGGATAGAACGGTGTAAATTGCCGTCTGCTATGGTGATGAAACCGTATACAGATATAGTGGAATGTTCATTTTCCGTCTTTGAACATTGTTACACGTAGGGTAACAACTTATGTGTATAGACATAGATTTGCAATAGTGCTATTAGAACAAATTCTTAAAGTCAATAAAACAGTAAAATCTACATTCAAATGCTGAAATTACTATTTCAGTGTGATTTTTTTTTTCTTTCTTTTTTTCAATAAGAAGGTTAGCGGAAGAAATCAGAAGAAGGATGAGAAATAGTTTGAACATGACATTAAAATCGACAGTCCTCCAAGCCAAAGTGCTTATGTTATCAATAACATGTTGTTCTGGTTTCCTAACTAGGTGAGTTATAGGAGCTTAGCTGGGAGTTTCATTGAGAAAGCTAAAGTTAATGTTGGCGTTCGAACAGGTGTCTGCTTCGGATATTACTTTCGAACAGTTGGATTCTCAGTAACGTCTCAATCTGCAAGAAAGGGCTTGCTTATAAATCCCTAAACTAGAAGGGACTGCACTGTTTGGCTTAGTTGTCAACGCCGGTAGTATTGTGCCTAACACTGTTACTTTACTTTTTATGAAGAATCAATTCGGCTGTGCTTTCTAACATGTCATTGTGCTAACTAAGCAATGTTAGCCTTAACAACAGAGCTGCTTCACTAGTTACACTTATAGTCCATTACAGAGTTCTCTGTTGATTTGTTTTTGTCGCTGTGTGCTCGTGGTTGAATATAATGTCAACAAAGAGCTGCCGAAATGCAATGCGCGATGACGTAAATCCCCTCCTAGGGCAGGCTGATGTTGAAAGTCCCTCTAGTAGACAGACTGAACGTGTAACAATAACCACATGCTTATAGTGCCATTGCATACGCCTGAGTAGTGTAGTACATATTCAACATCTTGCATTTGAGCATCAAATACTCAAATATTTAAAAAAATAATAACTAATGAAATTCAAATGGTACCGTAGAGGAAGACTGATGGCTCTAATTTGCAATCGAATTGACCAAAGTGTCACTTGGATGCATGCTGTGACATCCTGTATTGTAAAATGGACATTGCAGCAAATTTATTTTTATTATGCCTTTTATTAATAGTTCTGCAGTTGTGTAGTGTTTTTTTTTTTTTTAAATCTGAACTGACTTAATGAAAACATAAAAAGAAAAGAGTTCCAACTCAAGCAAAGCAATTCCCCTCAGTTTTCAACCTTTCCTGTTGAGGCTTTCCACTCTCTTGTCTGATGCTGCACAAGCGAGTGTTAGCAGGCAGCAAGGCAGGATGCCATGGCCAGAGGGGACCCCGTCCATCAGTCAAAAGCCTCAACTCTGAACCATGGGTTTTCAGCATCGAACAGAGCTCTGCAACACAAACACGCATTTAGCCCCGCAGCTGTGCAGAGAGGAAACTAAATACAAATCAAGGAAGCGGTGAACAAAGTTGAGCCGATTGTTGTCAAAGAAAACCCGTTAGCCTTGGGAAAGACAGCGCAGACCTGTCTTCCTCCTCGGCCTTGAGTATAAACACATGAAATGGATTGCCTGCCTCGCCCTGTCCACATGTTCCCAGGCTGTTTCCATTCAGTAGCGTATTACTTAGTGTGCCTAGATGTGATTTTAAGCATCGGGCCTCTTTATCCACTGGAACCTAGGAGAGATGTGAAGCTAAACCCCCCCTGGAGGTGCCTATGAAAAACATTGTTTACACAAAGTTTCCCAGCTTTTCTCATTTTCTGGTTCATGTCAGTCAGCAAGCCCTGTTTCATCCACTTTTGCTACGGTAGCTAGCCTCCGGGCACCGGGCACTTATTGGAAGCAGTGTTGGTAGCAAGAGCATAGATTGTCAGCACCAGGGTGGATTGCTTGCAGTGTTTCTAAAATCTAAATCACTTCTCCATTGCTTCTAAGAGGATGGCAGAGGAGTGTGTTTCTTCCTGCTTTTATCAAAGCAGAGAGGACCATGTGTTCCACAGCTTCTCTCAGTGCTCTCCGGCAGAGTGGTACAAATCAGCAGTACACAGCATTAATCAACGGCCTGAGAGGTCAGCTCAGCATACCTGTCCCCTCATGCATCCTCATGGCCAGTCCTTGAAAATCCAGGCTGCTGCAATCAATCACAGATAATTCCCATGTGAAGCTCGGATGATAAGCCACTTCGGGTTGTGTGTAGAGGAAAGAATAAATGAGAAAGTTTGCAACAGAGTCTCAGACAGTTTTATTTTGAGCTCTGTCAGCCTCTGCTTCTGCATCGGTACCCACCAAGCATCCGAGAACAGGGACCTAAGGTCAAGGCGCAGAGGCTGTCAAGGCTCTGTTCCAACTCCCAGCAAGGCTTTATTTCCCAATTGTTTGACAGTGTAATTATGGCTGCAAGTATGACAATGATATGTAAATTATACAGTGACACATCTCACTTAGCTTGTTTTTATGTACAGTGTGTCTTTTTCCCCTCACTTCCTGGATATAATAAAGCCTTACAGTTATGATCTAAACCCTGCCCGTTTGCCCAGGAGACTCTGTACGATGAGAAATGACATACCTTAAACACTTGACGTTACACTTTTATGGGGAAAAATAGGTACTTTCACAACAAAATAGCTGATGATGCCTGCCAGAGCTGTATGAGTCATTCATTAAATCCACAGGATATTACAGACATATTTGATAAGAGCATTGGGGGAAGCTTAAATTTAGTTTTTCTTAAATAGTCTGTCTGATTTTATCACTTTTTTTTTTCTTCTCCCCACCTGGAAGGATTCATCCCTTTTGACGCTTGGTCTTATGGCAAGATGTTATCACCAGTCTTATCACAGAGTTGCACAGCACTGAAGGACGGGACCCTGACGATGCTGGGGCCAACCTATAGCTGAAAATAAGTATGAGGACGAGAAAAGCGATTTGTGTTATAGCACTAAACACATTTTCATCAAGGGGGGGGGAGAATTTGCCTTGCGACACTGCTTTTGTGTTTATTTCATGATTTAGTTTCTTTTGGGAAGAAGAGATGAAAATCAAAGGTTTTGCCAAAATATATTGATTAGTGGAATGAATCACATTCAGCTTTGGGGCCAAAGACCAGTTTTAAAATCATTAAATAGACATACTTAAAAAAACAAATTTATTTTGCGGTCTTCATTCCAAAAATGTTTTTCAGCTACTGAACGTCAAGCTGAATTAAGCACCCGAGTCTTCATGACCTTTCTTGTCCCAGATTGCAGGACTTAAAACAGGAAAAAACAGTATTGATTCACAATTCTTGTTCTCCAGAGATGAGACTATTTTGCTTTTTTCACAGTTTTTTTGGTTTGTGGGGGGATTTATTTAATGTGAGGAAAGGCTGAAAAAACTAAAGTAAATACTGCAGTTGTTTACATTTCCCATTGGGGAAACCCAGCGGGCCAACAGCCACAGCCTGAGCCTGGCCTCCTGTCTCATATCACAGCTTGTCACACTTTTAAAGGCATCAAAACCCAGCTGCAGCTGTGACTGACAGGTGCAAGCTTTCCATCTCAGAGACTAGGGAAGACAACAAAATAAAAGCTTTCAAAACTAAAAGTTGAGTTAAGTGATTTGAATCTCATTCCTTGGGGGATATGATCAACACAATTCAGCATATTATTTAAGCAGTTGCACATTTTTGTTTTCCCATCCTGTACATATTCAGATATCTTTGTTCTTTTGTTATTCATATTCTTATTTCATGTATATTGTATGTATGTACATTTTTCCCTAGTATTTCATTTATATTTATATTCTGTGCTTTGTGACTGATTTTGCTGCTGTAACACCGTAATTTCCCATTTTTCTTAGGATCAATAAACATCTATCTATCTAACTGGGCGGGGGGCTTGGGGTTCTGCAACAGTGATGTGCACAATATAGCTCTCCTCGTTCCAAGGGTGATGTAGGTGGAGGAAATGGAGAATGTTGTGCTCTGCTGCCTTCAGTCATTAATCAGTGTGGTGACCACCATTCTCTACCTCCCACCACTCCCTCAACTCTTTCTCTCTCAACACTGGCCAGGCATCTAATGCAGATTCAACATCGTATGCCCTTGGGCTCCGACTGATGAACAGAAACCCGCTGCTTTTAACCCAAAGCTGAGTTGATACAGAGAAGAAGCAGGAGAGTAGGACAGAGAAAGACGGTCTCTAGCTGTGATTGTGATCTGTAAACCTAGAGTGTAGGCCTGATCAGGCTGTTGCCCAGGCAATGGTCGTGTTGGAGGTCTGATGGGCTGAGCTCAATGCAATCTTACCAAATGCAAGTTTGATGAAGGCCAAATGTATGGAGCACACATGGGTCGAAGGAACACATTTGCTCACCACAGTGGTGTTGCCAGAGCTGGGGAATAAAAAAAGAAACCTAAGTAATATGTGAAAAACCTCACAACATGGCATCCCTTACAAAAATAGCTCTTTCTCTCACATCATCTTTATTTCCCAGTTCCTTCCGTAGCAGCTGCTTTGATGGATCATTTTGTCTCCCTAATAGCAGCCCAAAATCCCTGGATGCGTTCCATTCATGTTCCTTGGTAGACTATACCAATTTGACTGAATCCATCTTAAAGATTAGTGCGGGAGCAGAAGAAAAAACCTAAACAAAAGTCCAAGCTTTACCCAAGGGTGAATAAACTTGTACTTTATGTAGACTTTTGCTCTGTCTTTTACATTTTTTTTTAAGTCAATGCTTTGTCAATATTAACTATAGCTTCCGTTTTCCTCTTGATTTCTGAAGGAGCCCGGCATAAATGATGCAGTTCTCCTAGCTTGCAGAGGCCTTTCAATCATGCATGAGTGGTGGATAAGTGATGGAAGCCGCTGTGGCCCGCCACTCTCTTTTCCTCCCTGTCTGGTTTCCATTTTAACGGTTGGGGGAAAAGGATGAGAGAGATTTTCTATCACACCCACCGCTTCATCACAAATATCAAGAGCTGAAAGGAAAGCAAGCAATGTTTTGAACAGTAGTCTCTGCCAACCACAGTGGATAAATTTAGTCTCACAGACGTATCGGCTAAAGCAGATCGTGTGCAATAACTTCCGTCTGTCAATCAGTGGTGCATTGCTAACACTTTGTTCATGGTTGGTGTAGCACATTAATAAAGAGCTCATGACATGTTTGATCACACTTTTTCAACATGAATATATATATAACATTTATAACTGCCTCATTACACATTAATGGTACATGATTGAAAATCAGATTTAAAATTACAATTACACAGGAAAAGTTATGATTTATGCCTTTTGGCTTCTTTTGTAACTTGACAGGCTTGTGTTTGTTAATTTCAGTAGTGTATTGCGAAATCGATTATACTTATTACTGGGATTGGGCATCAAGAACCGGTACCAACCGGAATCCCTTTTAAAAATTACGATTCCACTACAATCGTTTATTTATTGGAATCATTGGGAAGATTTGGGTTTAAATCTGATCACCGGTTCCAAATTCAATATGCGCAAGTTTTTGTATTCGTAGCGGTCAAGGGCTTGTTTCGTTGCAGCCGTGGAGCATAGAGCGGCGCTCTAGTGTGGCTTTATGTTACGTTAAACGCATACAACTGAAAATCACCATTGAGTAAATGAAACGGTCCTCTTCCTTGTGAAATAAGCATGCAACCTGCTTCAACTAAATTCAAAGAATAGGAATCGATAAACGGAATCGAAAGGAAAAATTGGAAGTGTAATCAGAATTGTTCAAATCAAAGTAATTCCCAACCCTACTTATTATTACTGGCTGATGGCTTATTTGCAAGAGGAGTAGTAGTAGTATGTGGGGTGAGTTGTCTGTTGGGATACAATATTAGCGTAATAATAACGTTAAAGCCAACCAAAAATGCAAGTTAGTAACAGAGTTGCTAAAATGCATCACAGAACTTTACCAATGCATTAATAAGATCATCGAAAAATCCATCTATCATCGGCATAGTACAATAGTACAGAGCAGATTATACTGACAAATTCAACGTCTCTCTAATAATACAAAATGAAAAGTTGGAATGCATCTACTAAACTAGCATATTCCCCTTTATTCAGTCAGTGAAACCTTCCTGCAATATACATAGTCCAGAGGTTAATCCCTCTCTCCCTACAAATACTCTATCGTTGTGGCTTATATGATTCATATTTTGTCATGATGTCCTTTTTAGAGACTAGATACCCCACGCTGTCCTCTTCTCAATTTAGATAAATGGACTTCTCTTATATAGATAATGTCCTTCTTTGGTACAGAACGTTTGATTGTCACAGTGTGTAATGACAAACAAAAGCTCCAAATGGAGGTTTAGCCTGTCTCTTTTAGAGCATGTTGCATTTGTATTCCCTGGACTTTCCACTGCATCTACTTCTTGGCCTTTCAATTAGTTCCTGGCTCACTTGCTGCATTTGCCACAACATAACTCAAAATAACAATTGTGTTCCAGCATCAAAGAAAGTGTTACACAGAAGCTGAAAGGTGTACAAGCCAATATTATCAGTTTAATGTTGGGCCCAGTTAATTTTCCTTAAATAACAGTGAATTTATATTTTTATGTACAAATTGACCTTTTCAAATAACTGTTTCATTCACACGTTGGTTTTGGATGCTGCTCTGTGGTGTCTTTGTATTCAAGTAATGTGTCCAGAATGCAGAATCTCCTTACACTTAAAATATTTAACACCTGCTGCAGAAGTGCAAAGGCTTTTTTTTTTTTTTTTTTTTTTTTAACTTTGCACCATCAGTGAAAACAGCTTTGGGTGTTGGAAGAACATCACAGCTTGGCTGTGAGAGTGAGTGTGGGTGGGTGGGAGACATGGGATATTGTTGGGCCTCTCAGATGGAACATGTTGTGTGGGACACCTCACTGTCACATTATATTATGAACACGAAAAGAAATGACAGGACAACATCAGCCGGGTAATCTCTTATGCAAGCGAACATCTTGTACAATGCCAGGAACATTGATGGCATCGGTCCCCGATGGACCAAAATTGCAAAGAGGATGAGGAGGCAGAACTCATCTTCCTCTGTCCAGGGAATAGATTTCCAGGATACCAGATACCAGTATCACCTCCGATACTGCCTAAAACGCTGGTATCAGAGATTATGCTCTAATCCGAGACCACGTAATAAAGCCCTAAAGAAAATCTACGTTAAAGTAGTTTATGTTCTTTTTCCGTTATGACTATCAAACTGGATACAAAAAAAGTTCTGTTGCGTTCAATGTTTGTTTGTTCATGTTTCACAAAGAGTTTAACCTGAGCCAGACCGACAACCAAGATAAAAATAATATCCCATCCATACAGGGATAGTAGTTTACAGTTGTTGAAACATAATAAAATATGACAAACTGGTATCGGATCAGTACTCCGTATCGGCCAATACACAAGTTCAGCTTTCAGAATCAGTATTGGGAAGCGAAAAATGGAGCGGACCATCTTTACTGTAATCACACCAACAGATATCACCAGTCATAGTTTCATCTACTTGCCTTCAAAATTATCGACAATCTCAATATGGATATTGACCAAGGCAAACATTAGAACAACCATGCAGCTGTTTAATCATCATACATTTGCTATAAGGAGTTCTTTGTGCTCCTTTTGAGACAGCAAAGCAGTCAATTCGTTTTTACACATTGTTTAATAAACCATTTTACCCTGTCGTTGGACAATGCAATGGTTTATGTCCAATGTCCAATATCTTTCTCCTCCAGAGACTGCCAAGGCAACATTAGTTATATTTATTTATACATTTTATTAATCTTTTAGTTTGTTTATGGGCTCCATCAAAATAGAGAATATTCTACATTTTGAATATACAACATGTAGATCATATAAGGAAAAGATGACTGTTTCTTTTCAGTTAATAACTGTTTCTAGTCAGCTGTAACTTCCTGAGGTATGAAAAATGAAATGGTGACTTCACTGAGAAATGTGAAAAATATTTCTTACTTACCTCCAGAGGTATCTAGCCATGCAAGTAGTTTTAGTTATATATGCCAAGGTTTGAGGCATCCAAAACATTCTGCTTCCCAATACAAAGGTGAGCGTAATTTAGTTTGTGCTACTGAAAGTACTGATGGTGCAGGAAAAAATCTACAGCGATGTGTTCTTACAGAAACAACGCTCTGGGCAATTTCGTAGAATAATTCTTCTTTAGAAAACCGTTTTCAATAATAACCGTTCACAGCAAAGTTTGCGGATTATCCCCAGCAAGCTGGACTTTATTTCTGAAAGAAATGTTGCTGTTGAGCTTTTCAAATGTCATTGTTGATGCTTTGAGCAGCACAAACACAACCCACACCCACCCTCCTCCTTAAGGGTGTATATCTGTAAACCTCTGCTCAGATTATGAAAAATCTACATTGCTAAATACCACAAAGATAGGTGGGAAACTGCAATATTTTTGTAATTTTTATGAAATAACCCTTAAAAAGCATCAAACGGAGGCTCTGGATAAATGGCATCACATTCTTTCTGAGCACTTCAGGGAATACAAAGCCAAGCCAATGTAGATGTTCTCTCGGTGCAATCACACAAACAAAAGCAGGAAGTGAGAGTTACAGAGCCAAGTCCTTGGTTTGAAGTCCCAGGTCCTTTTTATACAATGAGTGACTGCATTTTCTACTCCCACAACCGCCTCCAAATTAGGCCATCACCGTGGTAACACAGGGGACCTGGACAACAAACGTTAAGGGGATTGTGGGACCCAGCAGGACCGAGTGATTGAGGTCAATTCAAGAGGTCAGCATGCTATTTTCAGAGCAAAGTTCCCATTACCTTTTGGCAAACAATTTCCCATCCCTTTGCTACCAATCAAAGTAGTTTGTGAGCTCTTTTTCTTCTGTCAAAAGTAGTGAAAGCTCACTCAGTGTTGGAGCATTTAGAATTTAATTAGAGCTAGTGGACTTGTGATATTGACACGTCTGTCACATTTCCCCTTGGAAAGCCTCTTCATGTTCTTCACTGGTCTGTTGTCTCTGAGACCATTATTATGGAGCCCCCCCCCCCCCCCAATCTTAAAAAATGGCCAGAAATAAAAGACTAAGCATGTTTCCCGCTGTCCCTTCGTTCTTTAGTGGGATAGTGACAATATATCTGTGGTTGCAGTTATTAAAAAGCTGGAGAGTGACATTTAGAAGTGGGCCTTTAGCACTTGGCTACTTATTTGAGCGTGAAATACATCCTCGTGTCTGACAGCAGAGTGAGTGTGAGCTTGTATAATATGGGAGGGAAAAAACATGTAAATATTTAATGGCAGCAGGTCAACAGGATGTTAATGTTTTTCTTTTTGGCTATGGCCCCCTGGTAAGGTTAGTCAGTGACAGATTAAATGCACAACACAGTCACTCCTGCCGTGATGTACAACGGTAGCTGCTACATATTCAATTCCGGTGAGCCTTTAGTGTGCTGGTTGGTTTGAAAAATTTAACAGAGCCGGAGGAACACATACAGCATGTCATGGCCCTTCTACTTTACCACACTTTATTAAACATCTACCAAAGAATGCAAATAAGTATTATGAAGCCCCTAGGTATAATGTTCTGATGAGACCTTTGGGTCCTGGTTAGTGAGAATATTGTGACAGACCCGAAAGAACTCTAGAAACGCATAGATGTCATAGCGCTCCTTTATATAGAACACTTTATTAAACCTCTACTGAAGTATGCAAATAAGTTGTATAAAGCCCCTAGATATACAATTCTGATGAGACCTTTGTGTTATGGTTGGTTTGAATATTGTGACAGACCCGAAGGAACTCTAGAAACATGCAGAGCATGACATTGCTATGGTACTTTATTAAAAATCTACTTAAGTATGCAAATAAGTAATACCAAGGCCCCACATTTCCCAAGCTGTTATTAGTCCTTCATTCTACTTTATCATGTTGTTTTTTAGATTTATTTAGTATTTCTGGCTTGTCTGCATGTGTGGTAATGCTGGGCTCAGCCACTTGACCATATTTCTGTTACATGTGAAGCACTTTTGTGGAATAATTTCCTTGTGACCTCTTGATAATTTGAGTGAGAATGAAATGAGCTTGGAGGGTTGTGGTGACGAGAGGCAGGCAAAGCGAGATGACTGAAAAACAAACCCTTCATAGAAGGAAACAAGCTTTCAATGTTCGACCGAACCTTCTAATTTTCCGCTTCATTAAGAGCCCCAGTACTGTGAGCCCAAGGCCAGAGGCCACTTGAGGCAGAGGCAGACCCTTTAATAGCCTGTTTACTACCAGACTTGGGCAGTGTAGGGAGCAAATTGAAGGACTGAGCTTGTTAACAATTTATATGCTGCAGTGACTGATTTTAGGGTTTGCATACTGACAAAGGTCACATTTGTTACGTTCTTCACTGGGTAAGACTTAATGCCACATTCACCGAAGTTAATGATCCACACTGATCATTTTCAGGGAAGGCTGGTTGTAATAATGCATGATTGGAAACTGCTTCCCTTCTTTGTGGCCACTGGATAGGTCAGAAATTAGTGTTCAGTACAGCAAACAAAGACGAGTGGTGCCAATTATTTTAAATTTTTTTTACCTACTGTCAAACCAATCAATTTGTGCATACGGATGTAAATACTACACATGTTCCTGGATAACTTAAATTTCACACTCACGTATCACTGTCAAGATCATTGTAGATTTATGGAACCCTGAAAAATCCCTCTAGAGACCCCAAAGCTGTTGGTATGGCACTGTCTTTAAGGCATGTCTAGGCATTTCTTACATTGAGTGGAGCTATGAATAATGCAGTTGGAATATTATCTCATTGCATTTCAACCCACAAACCGGAGCTGATAATAAATGTCAGTTGTTGCAAAACAATGAACAAGATCTTGTCAGTTAGCTTTCATTTTAAGGAAACTCCTGACCTTTTTAATTTAGATTGTGGATGTAAAGAGACCTGATTCTTTTTTTTTTCTTCTTTTTCAAGGACATTGCAGGAAAATGTCCCTGATTTCTTCAAACCCGCTTCGTCATCTCATCTTCTTTTTTTTGTGTTCTGCAGAAAAGGAACGGAGATGGTGACATTATGATCCAGGAGTCATCTGTGTTTTTGCACCTTAGTGTCTTTTAAAAGCTCTTTCTTTCTTCCTTTGTCTTTTTTTCTCCCTCACGTTCTGTCAGACCATGTAATACACGCAAGGTTAAACATTGTCTGGACGAGGACATACACAGTCAACGGACCTTCACTGAAACGACTGTGAAGTTGCAGCAGAATGGGAAAACCGTAGCTGCCGCGTGTGGCCAAGGCTGCTGTGATGTGAATTTATGTCCAGCAAACGTGTTTGCTGAACCTGCAGACTATAAACAAAGTTGGAGGACCCACTGAGCACTAACACGCTCTGACATCAGATTACATACCTGACCCTGGGCACAACTTGATCAGTGAAGGTGTTTGAAGGGTGGGAACCCATGTGCATTACCAACCACCAACTGCTCCTCTTCTGTCATTTATGTCATATTCTCTTTGTGTTACTCTCATCAGCCTCTGTATCATGAATTAAAAAAGCCAGCTACAAACATAGCTCTCAGCTAACCTGGAACTAGGGCAGGTCATTTTACAGAAGCATCCTTGTGAACTTTTTCTGAAATTCTGTTTCTCGCTTGTTTTGTTGCTTCCGACTGGCTGCATGCCTCGACCAATGCAATTCGAAATTGAAGGTCCTTCCAAGTCACTGGTTATGACAGGCTTTTCCTGGGCTCTTTCTGCTGCCTGGGGGTGACCCTAATACCCTTTCAAACCACCATGTGGAACCGAGGGCACATGGCAAGGCCGAGCGAGTTGGCAGCTGGTGGGATTCTCGACTGTAGATTATACCAGGAGTTTGTGACTAGGATGGAAGAGATGAAGCATAACAAGACTAGAAAATGTATCAATGAAGGATTAAAGTGCAGAGCAAAAATTGAAATGAGAAACATATGGGAGAGTAAACTCCATAGCAATGTGGAAAATGTTTAAGAGATGCTGCCTTGAAAATCAAATTCATGGAATTGTCAGAGTGATGATGATGATGATGATGATGATGATGATGATGATGATGATGCATTGTGAACCAGGGAAGTGGGGAGGCAGCATTGCAGAGATCTGGAGCAGCTGTACCCTTGGCCCTTGAACCTATCATGCACCGGTGCTCTGCCTGTCCGCTGGTCTTTCTGCCTCCTGTCGGCTCCCCGTTAGGCAGTGGAGACCCAGAGGAAAGAAATGCTGTCCTCCCCCAGCTGGCTTGCCTTCCGATGGCCTACTCTCAACATCCCCATGCACAGCAGCATTGCCATCTGGAGCGTCCTCCGTCCCACTCTGTTTATTGTTTTCTCTTTTTTTCCGTTCACACAGACCCTCTTTCTCTTCCTTTGTTGCGGTAAGACATTAATACGTGCACAAGGGTGCACACAATGCAATGAATTCTCACATCTAAACCACAGCGGACAGCAGGTTTTCACTGATGCACACCCAAACAACTGGAAGACGGACTCATTTGGTTTTGTCTCGAGATGAAAGCCCTGCATGTGATAGTATAAAGTCTGTGCACAGGACACTACATATTAATAATGGATATTTATTCTGTTTGGTATTCTTTTCATGAGCTCAAAGAGATGATCAGACAGTGGAATCATTTATGTAGCTGGCTGGGAGGACAACAGCCCTTTACAGGTCAGACATTTATTTCATTTTGGTTTCAGCTCTGCCAAGAAAATAAAACACAACCATCCGCCTGTCTCTTATAGGACATTGCTACACATTTATATTAGCATAGTAAAGGTCAGTGTTGCTGTATTTCCCAAACCCCACATCTCTCTTCGCTGTGACTCACTCGTGTTAAGTAGATTTGGACATGCATTTATACTATAGAGCGTTTGCATTCAGTCCAAGGTGATTTCCTGTCTCTGACATGTGCTGACATTTAATTTAGTGCGCTGGATTTTCACATTATGCTTTCGTTGTCTAATAACGTGACACTGTCACAGGTCAGGAAAATTCATAACACCTTACATATCTGATTGATTTCACTTCCATCAGCTACAACCCCATACAAAAAGCAGTGTTTAATCCACTTCTCCTTATACATATTTGGTTGCCTCATACAGCTTGCTGCATTGTGTATTGACTGCATGATTGAAATTCCATTAATTGCCAGTCCCTCAGTGGCAGATCCAATGTTCAACCAGGAACAATCGCATGGACACTGCAACGGCTGCATGACTAGTATGCTAGCTATTGTTGTGCTGGGATTTCATCAGGATTCAATAGCCTGCATCTTCAGTGTGTGAAAGATGCGGTGGGACGCGACAGGAGGGACAAGTGGAAGAAAGAATAATTACTGGGCCTATTTCCTCCCCAATTCATTCTCGCACCAGCAGACCCAAGAAGGAGTCTTCCCCCTGCATTGTTATTATGAAATGAAAAATGGGCAGCGGTTCAGTACAGTGACAGGCCGTTTGGTGTATTTACCTGTCATTTGTCTCCTTTTGGACAGGAGTGGACACTGTGCAGTTTGAGGCGGTGCGCGCCAACTGATGATATCAGTTTCTGAGCCCCCGCTTTGTGTTTTTAGATGGATGTGCTGCACTGTAAGTGTTGGGTATAATCTAGCCACATGCTGGTTGTCGGACATGGAGAGGAACACAGTGTATTTCAGATGTAATACGTTTGAATACAAGCCTAATTAAAAAGCAAACAGGCACTTGGCAAGCATTGATTGTTAGTGTACCTGCACATTGAGGATAAGGACGGGACCATTCAACTGCAAGGAAATTCTGTATTAATTAGTGGCTCGAAGCAAAGGCCACATTTGAACATGGGGAGAATGCATTGGCATGTATTGTCACTTCTTCTCCAACACCTATGTTACTAGATGAGGTGGACCCCTGCACGTTGGCTGATATTGGCTGGAAATGATTGAATCTTTAGAGGAAGGTACAGTGAGCATGCACATCAATACACATCATCTATGCCCAAACTCCTTTTTATTAGCTTTAAAAAATAGTTAAGTCCTTTCCAATTTTTGTTTGTATTGGATCAATTTGCACCAGCTGTCAGGCATATGAGGACTAATGGAGGTGTCATGCTGGGTTTATTCATGAGCTTAGAATTATATGATTCCATCTGCCTTCAGGATAGTTCGGAGTTATTGAGCTTAAAGAGGATTTCTATATCCATAGAGTCAAATGGCGATTAAACACTCAAAACTCATTGCTTTTGTATCAACAGTGACATTAATTGGTATTTATTGCCTTGATTGATGTGAATGACTCCGCTTGGACCAAAAAGTAAGACAGGAATTCCAAGGACACTCAATCTATCACAAGTTGGCAGTAAACTTTTGTGCAAACAGTAAAAATCCTCTGATTACTTCTAGTACTAGATAAACGTGTTAATTTCCATTTTTATATATTACTTATAGTTACCTGTGCCTTGTTTAAGCCTCCCAATAGTTACTGTTCCCTTACATATTGGACAGACGTAAAATATTTGAAAAAAGAAACCTTTTCACGTCCAATCTGTCAGTTTAAAGTTTTTACATTCACTTATCACAGTAAAGCTGAGGCACCCACTGAGAGACCTTTTGAAAAGAAATGTCCCACGTTTAAATTGTTGAGAAAAAGGCAACCTTTAAAAGCTCCTGTAGAGCAATTTGACAGAAAGACAGTGATGTGTAAAATTCAGCCGGGATATAAGTCAGTGAAATGTAGTAATGTTTGAATAATGGACTGCCAGTCTAATACAATCTGTCTTCACCAAATCGACTCTTAACAGTAGACACGGATTTAGGCTGAATCTCAATTCTCTTTCTTACCTAGGACTGGGCAATATATTCGATATTGTATTCGATATTGTTTACACCCAGCCGGTGGAGTAAAACATATTTACTGTAAACATACCTAATAAGCAGTAGCCTACATAGATAAGAACATCTGCATCTGCACCACCACCACCAGAGAAAACGTAAAAGAAATATAAAATATATACATTCATATGACACCCGCCTAATCGACACGCACACACACACACACACACACTTGCAGACGGCATCTTTGTAGTTGGTTTAACCAAATGGTGTCCCATTTCGTAGGGGTTATGTTTTCACCCCTCGCCCTTACCACTCTGGTTTGAGGGCCAAGGGCTAGGAGTAAGACAGAGAAATGCCTTACTGCGGCTGGATCTTTTGGTTTAGAGCAGGGAGTTATCAGTGCTTCACCTACAGCGTAGCTGTCAACACACTAATAAATGTTGTTTTGCTACACCAGCAAGGCAATGTTGTCTTTCACGGTCTCAGAGGTAAGTGCACCTTGAGCAGAAAACTGTATCGATTAAATTAAACATACATACTGTGTGTCTAAAGTCTGCAGCATTGAAGTGTTACTATTTTTCACCCAACATCTTTGCTAGGTCTCGCCACCATCACCCTTGAGTTTCTCACTGACTGGTTAGAGGCAGAGATGCTGAAGCCTTCGGCTCATATACACGATAACGTGCATCTATCTGCAAAAGGTTTGCTGTCAGACGTGAATCCAGAGCGATTAATCGGCGGTTACACTCACACATGACACACTGCTGTTATTTTCTAGCATTGCTGAAAATGCTAAAAAAAAAAACATGGGGGGGGGGGGAGTCAATTTGCACCAGCAATTTGCAGAAACAGATCATGTCAGTCAACCATCACGGTGTTGACTTTGATGGCACCAATCACAGCCGCACAGAGACAAACTCACTCCTATGAACTCTGCTGTGGGTGCGTTCAGGTTTTCCCTTCCTCTCTCTCTCTCCTTTTATCTACTCTGTCAATACACTCCCCGCACACATCAATGGCATGCTCCTGTACACTCAGCCCCTAGAAAAACACAATCTTTAAAAAATAAATACATAATGCCAATGGCAGTGAAGCTGGTAGCAGTGTGAGCCTTCAGACTGACTCAGACTGACTCATACTTCTGCCCACTGACTAAATGCATTTACTCAAAACCACTGCAGACAATATGGATTTCATGCATTGATTTTCTTATTTTAAAACTTAATAAACTGTAAAGAAAAATAAAGAAATAATTTCCCTCATCTGGTGAACTGATTTTGCTTTGTGGCTGACATTAATAAGTTAGCTTGCCACGCATAATTCAAAACTTTGTTTTAATGAATGGACAGGGTGGCTTCACAGAATACGGTCGTCATGGTATAGAGTAAATTCCCCGACAGCCATGCTCTAATGCTTCTACACTTCCCTAACACACATACAAGCTTTTACAACAAGATTTTTGTTATAATTTACGTCATTCTCAACAGACCGTTAGCTCACTAAATAGCAAAGTAAAGAATAATTTTATTTCTAGCCTCTACTCATGTTGTGGACATTTTTTAAATTCAGAGCATGTGTGTTTCAGCTTCTAGCCATTGACTGAAAATGTTAATGTTGTAGAGAATTTGAAAGGAGTATTGAGGGTTTTACACTTGACTATAAAGCAGCCTTTTCAAGTGTGTCCTAATTTGATTGAGTGATGTTGAAGGTAACATGTGAACATGTTTTTACAGATGTTAGGCGCTAGGCTAATGAAAATGAACAACTGGTCACGAATTAAATAAAACAATAAAAGTATTAATTAGGGGTGGGAAAAATAATTGATGCATCGTGATTCTCTCTAAAACTATTCAATGCTCTATTCTGATAAGTTATTAATAGGTTATTATAAAAGAGGAGGGACAACATCTTAGTTTAGGCAAAAGTGCAGACAAAAAACACACAAAGGAACAACTAATACATTTTTGTATATACACATGATCTATTAAGATATAGAGTACATAAAATAATTAGGAAAAACACATAAAGGCTGTTCATCTACTTTATCCCATTACATCTGACCACCTCATGTTTCACATTCTAAGAAGCCGATTCTCCACCGTTAAACATGACATGGACCATTACTGTGAGAGAAGGTGACTTTCACAAGCATGTTTAAGGCTTAAGCATGGAATGACCACAAAATAACAACCTCATTAGACACATCATTTCATTAAATGTGTGAAGATGTGTGACAAATACTCTATATGTCAAAATCTAACAAACTCAGATTTATACAGTATGTATATTTTCAATAATCATGCATGGAAATGTTCACAAAAAAACATTGTTGCATCGATAATCTGTTTAGAATCAAATCGTTGGCTTCTGAATCAGAATCATATCGTGAGGTGCGAATCAATTCCCAGCCCTATTACTAACAGATAAATAGTGGGTTTTGTGGTGTGGTTTCACATTAACATACCATTGGGAGATTCACTTCGCACTTTCGGTCAGAAAGAAACTCAGTTTTAACCACCATCTAGAAACTTTCAGCTTCAACTATTTCATTTGTGATGTGCTACGATTACATTACAACAATAAAAATAATAAACCCTTTGAGTATATTACAGTATGTATGATATTTTCTTTTTGAACATTGTGAGGGAACTGAGAGAATGATTGTATTTCTTTAGATGTCAGACATCTTATTAAAGAAAACAGATGCTTGTATCTCTGAACATTTTATCTAAGCATGTGTTTTTAGTTTTTTTTCTCTGGCGTTTCTCTCTGAATATCTTGTCGTGGCCTCAGCTCATCCTAATTATTGTATTCTGAACTGTGCTGCATAGACAGCCCCAGGTTTACTTCTGGTGTTTATGCGGGGCCTTCTAAATGATTTTGTTCTGCTTGGCTGCACACTTTAATGAAAGTGTAATGCTTTTGGAATGGTGGAATCAGCTGAGTTGGGCGGATTAGCACTTCCTTTTTCCACAGCCTTGATGTTTAATTACCACAAGTGTGTTGTTTTCTTACTCATCTGTTACTTTTTCTTTTTCAACTTTGAGACAGCTCACATTTAGCTCAGGGCTTGAGTAATTGGTATATTTGGGAAGGGGGGGGAGGAAAACGAGGAGCGAGAGTATCCGCCAGACAGAAGTCTTAGAAAGGTTGTGTGGGGCAGCCACTATTTTTATAACTGCAATGCTTTCCCCGCAGACCTCTATGCAAAACACAGCTGAAGCAATATTTACATTCAGATTATTAATTTCTTTATCTTGTCGTCACTGCTCTCTCACCTACACTACCGTCTTACCCATCATGCATCCTTTTTCCGCTCAACCAAACACCCACACAATTGTTTCCTTCTTTCCTTTTCTCTTTGGTTTTCTCCTGCCATCAAGTTCTGGATTATCATCACACCCAGCCGGTGGAGTCTGTTTAGGTCATTGGTTGGCTTTGACCTGTATTTAGCATTTAAATCAGGCCAAGCTTGGCTGTGATCTCATTATCGGGCCACCTGACTGTATTTGATGTAAAGCCTGGGCATTAATAAGGATCCCTTAAGGGCTGAGGGAGGGAAAGATGAGGCTTGTCCTGCAGCCCAGCTAATTTACTGCAGCAGAACAAGATGGAGAGACTGTGTTATTATAGACTTGATCGCTTGGCAGGTCGGCTTGTAATTGATCTGTGCCCTGCAGAAGCGCTCAGTGGTGATGGAGGGTGTGGTTGTGGAGAAAGAATTGGATGCAGAATGTTATACATACTGTACAACAGTGAGACAGATCCATAGTATGAAAACAGAGAGGACGGCCAGAAGATGGTTAGACAAGTAAATATTGATCAAGGAACACTCTCTGCAACATACATTTAGAAACACGCATGAGGGAGAAATTAACCCTTACCTCATCACCAAGACTTCAAATGTTACTGTTAGAGGTTGCAAGTTTTAATATAGAACAGAAAATGGTAAAGTGTAATTTTTATAAATAACCGTAATTGCTAATGAAATGCCAATATGTCCTTTATATAAAACCTCAAGCTCTCCATAGTCATTTAAAAGCTGGTCATGAACCAGGTTTCATTGCTTTGTTGTGGTTAGTGCACGTGTCCAGGCCCCCCCCTCACTGAAATATGATCCAGGTCACCTCTGTCTCAGTGACTATTCTCAATTTTTTTGAGGTTAGTTCTGCTGTTACACTGTGATATCGACATGAAAACAAAGTAGGCTTATTCAGATGAAGAGACCCATAAAGACAAAAATAAGTCAATACACCTGGCCACAAATATTTCCATGTCTCTTTCTGTTTAACTGTTGTGCATGGTACAACACTATTACCTATTTTTGCCATTCTCGTCAGGAAAAGGGAAATGAACTGGTTCAAAGACATCCACTCCATCCCTCAACACACCAGGGTAATACACCTTGCTCAACAAAAGCACTGATGAATACAAATCCTGAAGGGCTCTCTATAAAATTACATATCCTGACCGCAGCACCTTTCAGACACAATGTGTACTGCTTTGTGCATTTGTAGCATTATCTCTACAAGAGACGAAGGAAGCAAATTAATCCTCTCTCAACATTTACCAAACATTGTTTATCGTCTTCATTGAAGAAGGCAGAAATCTTCAAAGCCTGAAGTTGATATCAGAGCAGTGGCACAGCCTGAGTGCATATCTGGCCAGACAGCCGTTTCTCTCAGCACCTGCAACTAGGCACTATTGATCGTTTTGCTCGAGGGAGTCAAACCTGCAACAAATAGAAAATCTTCTAGAGGCTCATCTGAGCTACTCTAAATAATGTTGCTGTCTTCATCATGGCTGCTTACAGCAGGGTCCTTCGGGTAGGCTGGGATCAATCGGGCACTGTGGAGGTCTGCTTATTATCTGCCAATAGAGTTATTTCCGGTGCAGTGGAATACAATGAAGTAATTTGATATCCAGGGGGAAGATGGGTGTAAATGAAACACAATTTGGGATAAAACATAATGTTCAACCAAATCAGAAGAAAGTTAAGACTTTGATGTCTGCAAGCTGCTGGCACCATGCAATGTGGAACATTTCCTGTGTGAATCACAGCATTTGAATAGAATAAGAAGCAGCAACAGCACTCGGAGACAGCCGTGGTATGGCACCAATGTCACTATGTGTATGTCAGCGCAGTTGAAAATGTTTTTGTAAATAAATAGAGATGTCTTTTCACATCAAGTACAGCTTTGGCTAAATTCTAGTTAGCCCCCCCACCACCACGCCCCCTCTTCCCTCTTCTTGGTCCGCTAGTCCTGCTGAATGTTCGGCGAGGGCGCATGCAAGGATGACATCTAGGTCAGGATGAGTGACTAAGACCTATCGCAGGAACACATGGGAGTTTGGGAGTAGGAGGTGGAAAATACTCTGTGAACACGCAGGCACAATCACACACAGACACGCATCGCCATTTTTTGTCCTTTCCTGAAAATTAGACATGAATGTTCTGTGACTAAGGATGCGACAAAGCGAGGTCACATACTGTAATGTAGACGCTCTGCTCTGAACTTATTAGCTTCATACTGTACACAGATCCGAGGCTGCTGCAGAAGAAACATAACTCCAAGTTATTTAATCTTTAGTTCTGTTGCAAAGGCCACTGCTTTTTACTTACTCAATTCAAAATCCCATGGCCTTCCATTATTGTCTGTGTTGACTTAATTTGTCAGTGAATCTCATCTTACTTTAAGAAAAGTAATTTGTCTGGCAGAAATTCATTTTCATTCAATATATCAGTTTTCTGTTCATCAGCTCTCATTCTCAGATTGATTATTCTATGACACTCTTCATTAAATCCCCATTAACCACCATTATGCCAGACTATTTTTAATGCCAACAATAACACTCAAGCAGAATGCCATCGGTAAAGAGCACAGGATACAAGCGCAGTGTGACAGTTACAGGATTGTTCATTGTTAGCTGACACTGTCTACGAGACACTGGAGTACGTCATTCACTAAAGGGACATAGTACGTCCTTCCCAGTCGATTGGCTTTACATGACAGAGGACATTTCTCTCACATTCCAACAGGGTTCTTTATCAACACTGTCAATAGGTGGAGGCGAACAAAGGAGGTCTCGCTAATGACAAAAGACGCGATTCATTTAGTTTAAGTGCAAAACATCCATCCTAAATATCCTCTCCCGCACCGAGGCTTTGATTAAGAGATTCAGTAAAATTGCTTTAAAAGGAGATTGTCAAGAGGAGAGATATAGACCATTTCCCCAGTGCCTGCAATCCTTCTCTTTCTCATTCTCCCGTTGAATGATAGATTAGCAAAGGTGGATGGATGGTCTTTACATGAAGCAAAAAGAAAAGAATCAAAGTAGTTTCTTTCTGAAGTTGCCAAAGTTACTAATGATCGGATTAACCTACCTATTAGCTGCAAAAAGGCCACATGCACAGTCTATGAATAATTCAATCTAAAAACAGCCGTCATATCCAGGATGTTGGCCATTATTTTAGCAAAGTGTGAAAATACTTTTTGCCTATAAGAGGTACTTGTTTTCCTCTTTTGCTTGTTTTCCTGTTCCATTTAATTCGCTAGAAAAACTAGAATAAGAATGGATTTCTCAGAGTGACATTATGGTCATGGACCTGAATGTTGGAGCTATTCTTTTTTTTTCTTTCATTATCACAGGCACTGTATTTGGGGTTTTATCTCCCGCAAAGCAATATGATTACTGACAACAATAAGAAAAATTGCAATTGCCATTTGTGGCTCAGAATGTCTTCAACATCCCCAGCATTGTTTACACTGCATCTTAAAGTAGCAAGACATTTTGTTTCTGCTGTAACTTGTTATGAAAAGATGTTTATTGCACAATGTAATGGCTTTAGACTAATAACACCATCAGCGTTAAGATTGGTCCTCTATAAGCCTTGCCTTCAATATGCAATTCTTCACCGGGTACAACATTAAAACTGAATTAACGGCACTGGTAACAGTAAATGATGGACAGTGTGTTTTTTTTGTGCGTTTTTTAAATTTATTTCTAAAGTCTTAAAATGAGCTAAAATGTATTTTTCTGCTTGTGGAGAGCTACTTGACACATGAAACTAGATTGACCAGGACCTGCGAGTTAACTTTGTCGTCCCAGAGTATACCAGCCAGACACACAGCTGACAACCTGCAGGCGGTGGTGCTGGAGACATGCTTGGACGTACACGCCACGGGCCACTGTAGACTCTTGTCAGTCCCACAAGCCATTTCAGGAAAGTGACTGCTTGTGTCCGACAAGGCACAAAACATCAACACCGGTACAAGCCTACAGCTGTCCGCGGATAGGGAGTGTGGAAAGTGTGTCAGAGCCTCTTGGACGGGTTAACTAAGACTCCCGCTTTGTCAACGGTTAATTATCGGTTAACATTTAATTTCATTGTTCTTTCTTTTGCAAGGCTGGCTGCTAAAAATTGCTACTTACTAGCCAATACATTAGCCTAAATTAAACGCTAGCTATCAGTAAACAGAAAGGTGTGTGTGTGTGTGTGTGTGTGTGTGTGTGTGTGTGTGTGTGTGTGTGTGTGTGTGTGTGTGTGTGTGTGTGTGTGTGTGTGTGTGTGTGTGTGTGTGTGTGTGTGTCGGCCCGCCCGCCCCCACATTTGGCGACTTGCAAGTGTTAATTTTAGACCCTGCACGGGTAGCAGAATATTTTGAAGAGAAAGTAGGCCTATCAACAAGAAGAAATTAGTGAAATTGTCCTCATGGGAAAAATACGTTGATTCAGAGTTTTGATGTTGATACATTTTCGATTATTTGTCCAGCCCTAGCATATCCTTATTCAGTGATTGTTGAATACAATCGTGATACCCACATGTTTCATGTTAAATAAGACTTCCCATGTTATGTACTGTGGGTTGCTTGGCATTTATGTGCATGCATTTGCATGTTTTATAGGATGATTGAGTGCAATTAAGTCAGCTCCTGCAGTATGTAATTGTACTGCAAATGTACCAATACGTAATATGCATTTAACATATATTTTAGGAGAATAAATGGGGAATAACAATGTGCAAGTAATTACATGGTGGGTGGCTCCCTCCCAGCATTTGGGTTTTTCAATCACTGTGTTGAATATCCTTGTCTGTCCTGTTTCTCACCCCGAGTAGAGACAGAGATTTTTAATTTGCATTGTGTCCTGGCCTGGGTTCTCGTGCTGGTTGACAACAAGCAAATAAAACTAAGATTTGGAGACTGTCTAAGGGATATTCAGGAAATGTACATATAATTCAGAGGCGGGAATCCCCAACGATCAAGCATTATTGACTTTCTGAATGAATGTCTTGGTGTAAATGGCGGCAAGTCGCCGAGGGAAATGGGCTTGGTATCTATATTGACATTGTGATCAAAGAAGCGAAGATGACAAGAGGAGCAGCTAGAATCTTGGACAGTGGGGATGTTCAAAGCAAGCAGCTTTACAGTAGCAGGGGAATATTCTGCATTTTACAAAATATTGTCTACACACAAAATGTAAGCAAGCAAGATTTCCAATTTCTTTTACACAGGTTTAACGCTTTAGTGGGTAACTTTTTGATAAGTAATAAACGTCTGTTACATTCAAGACTGCCAGATGAAACTCAAGTGAAGATAATGACCTCTTCTGAAGAATCCATGATGTTTTAATACTCTGTCCTCCTTGGGTGCAAGCAACTGTGTGTAGGGGAGGGTTGGTGCGCGATTACGTAAGGCTCGTATCATGTGGACGTGCCCACAGTTTTGTTGTCATTACTTAGAATTCCTCAGGGGGGGCAGAAGAAATTACGCACTATAGCTTTAAGTGGAGACTGTACATATTTCACCTGTGTTTCGTGATGATGTAAATTCTATTTATGCACCATCAAAACCATAAAGTGATCCTTTTTAACAAATGTCGTCACGGCTCTGATGCATGCTCAGTACTTAAACTAATTGTTTCCCTGTGGTGAATAATGGCAAAGAACCATTTCCTTCATATATGAAGACTGCCTTTGTGGTCTTACTGAGCACACATGTGGGTTCAGGACTAAAGATGACAAATGATGCAGCATTGAGAAATTATTGATGTGTGATACTGACTTCAGCACTTCAGAAGTCGCTACATGGATAAACTACAGTGCAACACTCATGATTGTAAACCGGTTTTGATTTGCAGGGCACTGCTCTGGTCGGTAAAGTGACGATAACCCGTTTCTCTGTCAGACTTCTTCACTGATGTTTCACATGCACTGCTCCCCCTTCAAAAATAATTGATTACTGCTGGCCACAATGTGCATGCACATTGTTTAGCAGTGCAAGTCTTTTATTTAGGTCAGTGTGATGATATTTCATGGTTGTATTATGGCGATTACATCCATAAATCTTAAAACACACCAATCATGGTCTGACGTCATCCAACTAATATCCTAAGCATCTTGCCAGCAATATTATTCTGCAATGGCAGCAAATTAATTCTTAGGGAAATTTATGAATTGAAAATTAAGATTTTTCATGGAGCCTTCCTGTTGGGCTATATTGCTGTGAAAGATTAATGTCTAAGTTTAAGATGCATCAATCTTTCACACAGCCGGACCGGGTTAAACTGTTCTGAAAGCTTAGGGCTCAAGATGAATATCAATGAGTGAAGCACATGATTCTGATCTGAGCCTTTTACATTCTCTTATTTACTAGGCTTACAGAGTATTACCATATTTTATCACGGCAATTGACAGATTTTTGCTAATGATGACAAACATGACAATCATGAAAATAATAAGGGGAGGGTTTTGGGGATTATGTTCCTTTTAATAGATGCTTTAACAGAGTTGATAGAATTGCATATTATGCAAATACCATATGGTGTAATTAATGCTCAAAATCATCTACAACTTTTTTTATTTAGTTCTCAAAATCAAGATGTGACTGGGCAAAACTCTGATATTCAACAACTTTTTCCACAGAGCCTACTGGCATCTCTATTAGCATCCTCTCAGCAGGCCCAGTGGAGGCCTGGCACTCGCTGCCACTTCTTCTAGTGCCGGGAAAGAGATGCCAAGCTGACTTAATTACATCACAACTGGCTGCTGACGTCCTTAACTGCTATCCACTTCTTTTCTTTCATTTACCACTCGAATGTATGCCTCGTCCTTACTCCAGCCATCAAAGCAGTTATTTCATTTTGTAAACTACATTAGATGATATTATTAATGTGAACATGAAATCAATTGACTCGCTAAGCTCATGGTGATGAGTCGTATATTAGCATACGTCACCGACCACCCTCCTTTATCAGTTTACCAGTCATATTGACAAAGTGTTTCAGCAACAAAGAAGTGCTCTGACTCCATTATTTTGTCCTTTCAGTTCTTGCTTGAACCCAAAGTAGGAATGTGTTTCATTCTGTGGATTGACATCTGCTACAGTACGTGTGTGATCACCTGGCGCCTAGATTTTAGCAAATATCTGACCACTTCCATAATAGAACGGACACTGTGAAGGATTGTCAGAAGACTTTCCTCTACAGCAGTCTGACAAACATTGACTGCTGTTACTTAGCGGCGCTGATTAGATCATCTTTTTAATCTGATATTAGCAGTTGATATGGGCTTGCCGGGCTTCATGACATCCTCTAAAATGTGGAATTGTGTTCCCAACTTTAAGAAATGTATAGTAGGCTCAGCTGTGTGTACTGGCTAGGGCTGCATCTTTTCTTTTGTGTAGTTACTATTAACCAGTATTAGTTACTGAAAGTTAAATTACAAAACTGGGAATGGACCAAAATACATCACAATTTACGCACAAACTAACATCTACCATAAACTAAAAATGAACAATTTCATACCATATTGGTCACACTACCAGGAAAAAAACATTGACAGTAATGATCACATTCATAATAGAGACTTACACAATGAAACCGTGCAAAGTGCACTTAAGCACACTCACACTGCAATCTGCTGTGGTGGCTCAATGGTTCGAGCAGTGTATGAGTGTGAAGAGTTCTTGCTTTGAGTAGGTACAGGTAGAGGTTTAAACACACTCATACCTGTACAGATCCAAAAGCCTACATCTGATACTTTTAGTATACTTTAAATAGTGTTGTATTTTGATAGCATGCAGTACCCAAAAAGACAAGTATAATTTGCCCCATCACACTTTTTTTTACAATGTTGAGATTTACAGATTTCAGCAATTTACACATGACAAAATGTCATTGTTAAAGACAAGATTGATGGCCCAAAATACAAAAATAAAACCATGTTGTAACCACAATTACCCTTTAAGCATATGGTTAATTATGTAGAAACCGATAGAGATGGTGAGCAGTTACATGGGAAATAGTGTTTGAGGCTTAGTGTGAGTTCATGCACAATCGTGTTATTAGTATGTTGTGGCAATGACTGAGTGAGTTAACTTGACTAAGAATACAGTTAACACGCTCAGCTGCACCCTAAATACTCTAAGGGCCATGATAAGCAACGTCATGGGCCATTTACTTCATGTGCAGAAAATAACATTTACATTTAAATCCGACAAGTTTAAAAAGTAGCAGTAATCAAACTCACTGTGTCTGTGTAATTGAACAACAGACAGTAGCACATCTACTTGCCGAGATATTACAAGATACCCATTATTATATTTGTCATCCCCTGCCTTGCACTATGGAATTGATGGGGGAAATTAGGATATGCCCGTTGCAGTAAACAAAGAACTAGATATCGGAGAAGCACAGGGCTTCTGTAAAAAAAATTTTAAACCTGTTCTGAGAACACAAGTGACATACATTTGTATCACTTCATCTTCACAGTCATTGGAGACTAAGATGCCATGGGACTATTAGGGATGTAACGATAACCGTTGTAATGGTTAACCACGGTAAAAATGTTGACGGTAACAGTTACCCTTTCCATTTAAAATATCCTTATCGTGGTGGATTACCACGGTGTGGAAACCCTGTGTTTAATCCTTCCCAGCTTCATACAAGGCTCCTGAAGTTGCTGCGCCACATCCACCTTCACATGGAATGTCAAATACAACTACATAGTTAACTTCATGTTGGGGTTCCTGGATCTCAAAGTCAGACATCTCTGGTTCAAGTTCTTACTTACAGCGGGCCAGTGTTTCAGTAGCCAGTTTTCAATAGTTTTTACAAGGCTATTGCCTATATTTTTGTAAAATAATAAACACGGTTACACTTTTTGAAACTATTTCAGCTTGTGTAGGCTTGTCAGTGCTTTCTGAACATATTGAACACACTTTAAAAAATACTGCCGTAATAGCAGAAACTTTAAGGTTACATTTTCATACCGTTGAGTATGTTGTAAAGGGAGATCTCTTCTGGATGCCTTGTATTGAATTGAATAAATCCAAGATGTTCTTTTTATCGAGACAGAGCCTTGTCATTTTGGAGGAGTACATTTTGAAAGCGGTAACGTTAAGGCCATTTTGAAAAAAAGGCTTCAACTTGTGCCCATAGATAGAGTTCATGAGTGATAAACTTCCCCACTGACCTGGGGGTGAATTCCACCAGAGCTTGCTCTCTTGTGTCCCATCTCAGAGTAAGTTGGGTAATGGGACCAGAGGTTCTTTAATTTTTTATAGGGAAACTTGACCAGTATGGAGAATATTTAAAAAGCTGAAAAAAGTTGTCCATACGGCTTAATGTTTCACCGGCCAATTACATTTGTGTGCTTTTCCTACCAGACTTCAATTCAAGTCCTGTCTTGAATGTGCAGCATGGAGGAAAAATGTAGCCATGCAACGTTCCCCCATTTTCTATTTCCTGTTTAGTTTCTATTTTACTTTTACATAGATTTTGCTAGGAACGTCATGAATGTCATTGCCACATGAGATTTGAACAGGATTTACCTTTATCAGACCACCCTTTTAGGTACGTGCAGGTAACCATTAATTAAGATTAGCACAGAATAATTGCAAGTTCAGGGAGTTATCACATGAAATACCATTCAGATATTAGCTAAATGTCACACTTGGTTTGGATTGATTATGTTCATAGAATTAGACTACATATTTAGCCCTTTAGCTGTCTTCTCTGTACACTGGATTTATACTATTAGTGCTTTATGTAATGATTACCTACTCTATGATCACCATTGAGACACTGCTAATTTCCTAATCATCTACCCTATGTGTATAACACATTTAAATCTCTGCTGGTGTAATAAAACATTTGAAGATTAAACTAAAGCAGCAGATTTATTGTTTACTCCCCAATGCATTTGGCTCGTCAAACGAACATTATTTTCTCTCCTGCCAGCCAGTTGAAAATAGTGTGAAATAACGGTCTGATTTTCCAGTGCTTGATTTCAATCCTGACTGTGAATAGGTTTGTTGGGAAAGACTGGATTCTGCCGCAATGTTTCCAGGCTTTCATCTACCAAAATTAGACTTCAGACACTCATTTTATCCACACACATCAATATTTCCTTTTATCCCCAATTGACTTAAGCCTTTTTTTGTCCTGGCTGGGAATGAGAGAGCATTTGTGGAGGTGTCTGGAGGGCTTTCTGATTGATTAGAATTCTTCAGAGGGAAAAATAACTGAGTGGTTCTGAGGGTTTGAGTTTGAGTGTGAAACACCGGGTGACGTAGGTTGCTGGCAAAAATGCACACCTAGAATACCTAGTTGACTGAAACGAGCACAAAGTGAGCTGATTTGTGTTGAGAGAAGCATTTCCCAGAAATGCACAAGGGATCTTTGCAGGTGTCGGTGCAGGTGCTTGTGAATCCACTGGACAACTGCATTCTTGCACTGAGCCTCGGGACACTAACATTACCCTATGTACTCAGAGTTGGGAACAGCCTAATATACAATTTGCGGACATATTTTTTTTGTCTGTGTAAGGGAAAAGACAAATTAATAGTTCTTGGGCCATACACCTTTCACTTGTACCAGAGGACACATAACTGTAGCACAAAGCAACATACATGATGTAAATAAGGACCAAAAAACTTTATCAACGCGCATAACTTGCCTCAAAATCAGAAAGACTACGCAGCTTGCAGATTTGATGAGCTGTTTCCGTGGCGACCCAATGCTGGCTGCACACAGCAAACATAAAATTCCAAAGATGATGAAACGGAGCCAGTTACTTGCACACAATGTCAGACGTCAGGGAGAGCCATTTACACTGTGATTTAGACATATATGATACTCGAGGAAGATTCCATAGTCTTATTACTTTATGCAAAAAGCAGCAAGCAGCCCATGTGTTAACATTTTTGTTAGATGAAAAATTGATGTGCTGTCAGTGAGACTTCTGAGGATATATCAAATGCATCAGCTAGCTCTCCGTTGTAGCCACCATCTAGCAGAGAGCCATCGATTTGGCAGGAAAAAGAATTTGAAACGCAACTAGCGGTGAAGAAATGCATTATATGGCCTATTTTGTTTTTCCTACCATGCAAAAAAATGTTATTCAGTCAAAATTCTTATTGTCGAATAAAGATTAAACGGTTAATCATTAACATCCCCAGTATCAACCTCACGGAAATTCTTCTCAGAGTGAGACAATAGTTATGTTTGCTATGTTTATTGATGCTTCACTGAACCATATTTTAGAGGTTCACTTAGGGTTATGGCAGCGGCTCAAACACTTACTCTGGACATCATGTCAAATAATAAGGAAGGGCCAATGTACAGGAGAATCCATAGCTAATTAGAGCAGCTGGCTTTTAAGTCAGACAGTTTGACATCAAGAAAGCATGTACACAGTGTCGATACTGTTTATGTTGCTCCCTCTTGCACGCTCACACCGTGCTCAGCAATATTGGATGGGTTTCATCGCCTATAAAATGGACTGAGTGGACAAGGAATGAATGCCGCATAGCGGTTAGGGTTGGAGGCTTCACCTTATCTGTGGCCAAAATGATTAAAGTAAAAACAACTCATTGAAAAAAAATGTTATAGATATGTTTGCTGCTTACTGCACTCTTGAAATAAGTAGTAATATCCAAATCAACGAATGGTGACCATTTGTTGGGCCTGATCCTAATTTAGTTTTTATCCTCATTGAAGATGGCATAAGGATTTGATGATATGCAAAGTCATACCACCCTTATTCAAGCTAATTAAAGTGTGGTATTTATTGGCATCAACTTGGATGATGGATGTAGATGCTGTTAAGGAACAGGGAGCTTCATTATTTTAAGGAATTAGCTAATTAAAGATAGCTCTTATAACCCTTGTCAATATATATATATATATATGTAATGAGCCGCTGATGCTCTGCTTGTAAAATTGCCCTGATCAATGTTGACATTTTCTTGGCTCTACTCCGATCAACCTTTTGGAGAACGGTTTTATCGTGGAACATTACTGAGCATACAGTACGATCATCCCCGCTGTTAACGTGTTTTTCATTTGATTTCTGAACTGTTCAAGCACTGTCGTATATGTTGATAGGTCTCAGAATAGTTCTCCTGCTTGGCTGGAGTCAAATTCAGAGGCTGTAAAACGCTTCAGTCTATTCACTGAAAGATTATAAACATAAAATGTATATTTCCTCACCAGGCCTCGCACCGTCTCTTCTTCAACTGCATCCCTCTCATTAAACCCTGGTTTTCCTCAGCCACATGTGTGGTTGCAGTCCTCCTCAAAAAGAAAGGGAGATATTAATTATGGGAGATGAATTCTATCTTTAACCATTGATGTTTTAAATTTCCGTTGTGATGGACTGGGCAGAGGAAATGTGCAGTGTTTCTAGTTTCCAAAAGGATATTATGCACCTTAAAGACAGAACTGGAGGTTAAGAAAATTACATTATTGATAAGTATAACTACATATGACAGCTGTTAGTTAAGGTATCATCTTAAAACTTTGATTTAAAAAAAGAAATTATAAAAAAAAGCAACCACTTTACTTACATTCCTGATGGTGGAATTTGGTACTTGAATGCAAATATATTTCATTTAGTACGGTAACATTGGTAAAGAGGGAGTTTGAGTGCTGCACTAAACGAGAGAAAGTGCTGATGGAGATTTACCGGGAATGAAATCATCATCTAACCATGTTTGCAAGGTCTGTGGCAGGAGGAGAGCTTTTTCTTCTTTCACACAACAACTTTGTAAAAAAACAGAAGATGTGAGGAAAATGCAGGCGACAGTGCAAGTAAACTGACCTTAAGCTAATGACGCTTTTATCGCTGTGGGGGAAAAAAATATAAATAAGCATAACTGAGAAGCCTTCCACATCATAGCCATTTGCTGTCTGTGTTTTTCTCTCTCCGTTTTTTAGCAGTAAGACCACAAGAGGCAAAAGCGAAGCTTTGAAGGACACAATTTGTGAACTTGGGCCCCAGCGCAAAAAGCTTGAGTCCATCAGTTTAATTTTTCCACTTCCAAACTGAACTGTGTATCCTCTACTCACCCATTGGTGTGGGATTCCTAACTATAGATTCTGGCAGCTAGGCAGCTCCCGTGATTAAAAGATTCTATGTGGAAGATGGTAAACACTGCTCAAAGCCAACTGTGGCGGGGCTCTTCATCCTTAATGAGATTTCAGTGGAAAAGCTAAGCAGCCAACCCCCAAAATCAATAGTTTCTCTCTTCTTCTTCTTTCTCAAATGCTTTTGATATTCTTCTCTAAGTCTCTGATCAATTTGGGCTGATGCAACTCATTAATAGTACTTGTCCGGACCCACTTAGACTATGTTTCAGTCTTAGAAAAGGATCAGAAACAGTATCTTAGTTATATTACATTCCTTGATCTTGGCAGCCTGTGGACCTTATATCGCTCTACAACAGTACTAATCATTCATTTGAAGTTACTGTACTTACTGGAGAGGAGGATTGGATCAGTCTGTGGGAACTAAAGTCATGCATGCTTCACCCAGCAGGTTGTCTGCAGTGTAGGTGTCATCTCATTAAAGCTTCAGTCTTTATTAACATCTCGTCTCACGCTATTATGTTCCGTCTGAAGGAGGGGTAAAATCAATAAACCATTTACTTCATTTTGTACTTTGCAAGAGCTAATCTGTACACGGCTTGGCTCTTCTCTGACCTCAAAACCCAACCGTGCTCTTACATTAAAGAGAATGCTGTAAATTCAGCAATGCACATCTCCATAGGCACCGTGTATCTATTTTAGGCCCTGCATGAATGTCAACATGTGGTATGGCATAAACATAAGGAGGGGAAGGAAAGAAAGTGGGCCAGCATCGCTTTCCAATGCTTAGTCCTTCACCCTAATGAGCTCATCATTCTTTGGCATTTACTTTTGTGACTGACATTAGCTCTGCAGGGAGCTCCTCGTCATGATAAACAGACCAGTAAACGTGGAAAAGCCAGGACAAAAAACCATTTATCATCTTTCTGGACCATTACCTCTCAAATTCACCTTATAATAAAGATTGTGACACTAGGATTGCTTTTCATTAATGTACGCTTCTTTCTGTACCAGGCATGTTTTTCTAACAAGGTAAATAACATATATCTCTTGTGCCTATAGTTAATGAGCATTCTCACATTTCTTAAACAATGAAAACAGAACTCACTCATTTTCATGTGGGTGAGACATAATTTCCCAGAGGTTAAAATACACACACACAGTGATAAAAACAATTCCTGTTTATTTAATTTGCAGACCTTAAAATCATTTTCAGTGTGACAACATGCATTAATTACAGCAGAGCGCTGAGGGACTTTTTTTTTTTTTTACCAGAAGAATAAAAAAGTGTGACTTTTACATATTCCTGTGTGGATGTATAATATATCTCTCAGAATTTGCATAGTATTTGTATGAGAGCAACTGTGCAATAAATTGAAAAAGGTAACGGAGGAACAACAGTAGGAAATCCCAGCAGACTTTTAGACTCTGAGGCAAAGTGTGGAAAAAAAAAAAGTACAGCGGCCCACAGCTGGCGATAATATTGTCAGTAATTACTTCCACCCCTACTGGGCAGAGGACCTCATTGTTGTCTGTTTCTCTGTCATATCTGGGCCAGCCGCTCATCTCCTCTCCGCTCATTTCAGACTGCATCGGCTCTGTCAAGCATCAGCGAGGAGTTAGAGGCATTAGTGGACCCTGGAGAGGAGCGGGATGAGGTGATAAGAACATCACAGGGAATCCGCCTCATTTAATACCACACACTGCTGAAAGTGTGGCCTCTCATCTGTATAAACAAAAGTTGTGCAGTGGTTTGTGTGTATGTGTGAAATACATAAGTATAGTGTGTTAATGTGTTTAATCCGATTTACACCATTTGTCACCTGCATTTCAACATAGCAGTAATAAGGCGTAGAATAGTGTTATTATAAACTGTATACTAATGCAAAACAAGCTGTTGTGATGTTTGAAAAAAGTGCTCAACATCATATCATCCAATACTCGTGATTTAATATTACAAAGTGAGAGCCAGAAACGGATGAAGTATTTTTCTAATTAATAAAAGAAAAGATAAAAACTCATTCACGAGGAAGTAATAAGCCATGAAAGACCATCGTTTACATTTGTGTAAGTCTTTGACATACCATTAGGCTTGATGTGAATTAACGGCTCTTGGTTTTATTAAACCACTGTAACACCCCACTGTGTTCAAATAAAAGAAATAAAGGAAAAACATACACTAAGTCTTTTCAATTATATACCACCCAACCATCTTGGTCAAGCCATTATCATATAAACAACTAGGGAAAGTCAAATAATTGTGAGTAAGATGGAAAATGTGGGGAAATGGTAATGGGTATATGTGAACATGTGCTAAAATAAAAAAGTAATGAGTTGAAAAATAAAACCGAGCCAGCAAAAGATAAAATAACCCATTATTTTGCTTTCAGTTATGTACTCCGTAACAGTTTTGACATTTGTCGCTTTGTGGGCTCCATATGTTTCATCTTCATGGTAAGCAAAGTACTTCATTAACATTACCCAGGCTTAATCATTTTAACATCTGGTAGATGGCTCAGTCAAGTTGCGCTAATACAATTTTTTCCATGTGCTAGAAACGCACATTAACCCTAGAAAGGTGGACGATTTCATTAGAAGTGGGTAGGCGTACAACATTCTCAGCCTGATATACCAAACAATGCTCAGTGTAGTTTTGGTTGAAATATTTGCCTTTCTAAAAATTGTTCATAAATTAAGCATCAAGGTTGCAAAGTCATACCTAACGCTGGGTGAGCTAGTGTTAGTTAGTATGAAGAGAGTGCATTATTATGGATTATTTTTCTTGTGTGCTACTTACATAAATGTGTTACTTATATAAATGTCTCTTTGGGAATCCAATATAAACCTAATTGAATTTCCCCTCACACAATTCTAGTTGGCACCTTATGATGTCTCTATTACTGCTTCAGTACATGCAATTTTATATCTGCAGGAAATAAAAAAGCATGTGGATCTCACATATGAAGTGCACCCTCCATGCTGTAGTTATATTTACAGTAGCTCCCCCATGCTGTGCTTCAGATGACGTTATTCCATTTGGGATTATCCCTGTGTGTGTGTGTGTGTGTGTGTGTGTGTGTGTGTGTGTGTGGCTTGATAAGAATCAGTCATCTTTAATCTAAAACAGAGTTATATGTTATTAGTGGTGGAAGAAGTATGCAGTATATTTTAAGGCAAGGCAGCTTTGTTTGTAAAGCACATTTCAGCAACAGGGCAATTGAAAATGCTTTTACATAAAACAATAAGAAAAAAAAGTAATAACAGTGTAGATATTCTGTTATAAATAAAAGTGCTGCAATACAAAAATTCCAAATTACTAGCCTCAAAATAAACAAAGTAATCAAAGTATTATGCAGACTGGCCCATTACAGAATATTTAATTCAATAATAATTATTGATGTTTTGGTCACTTAAATGTTGCAGCTAGTAAAGCTGGATCAAATGTTAACTTTTATATACTGCTGGGTAGTTTAGTCTATAAGAATACATCATTCATAAATTGATTATATTTTGTATTATCATACCGAATCTGTAAAGTGAGTAATGTTATCATAATGCAGTGGAGCAAAAAATACAATATTTCCCTCCGAGATGTAGTAGAGTAGAAGTATAAAGTAATACAAATAAGTAAATTACAAAATTGTTCTTCAGTACAGTACTTTAATGAATGCACTTAGGTATATTCAACCACTGTTTCTTTGACAGCTGATCTTACAACGTAATAATGAATTCATGAGGTGCAATCATTTTTTCATGTTCATCAGATGGTAACAATATTTCATTGTTACCCAAATTTACAGAACACTATCAGATAATTCCTTGAGGCTTTAACAGAAGTCCTGAAGCTCATGCCGTCGATACGGTAATAACTAATGGATGTTATTTGCTCTGTAGCAATTGTGGCATACATACATGCACGTTATATCATTCATTTTACCATGTGGTGGAAATAATATACTAGAGAGGCACTAGCTGCAGCTTAATAGATTTTTGAGGGAAGGGGGATAATCTTAGAGCTGTGTGCTCCATCGGCTTGATTACGCGAGTGAATCGATGCATTGACTTCGACGTAGTTCTTGCACCATCAGTCAGCCAGCCCATCTCATCACACTGTTTATTCAACCATGGTAAACAATAACAACCTTCATGCTAACCCATGACTCTTCCTTTAATTACTCAAACATATAATACCAACATATAGGCAGCTGAAGAATAGCCGTTCACTCTGGCTCTCAAAGAAGAGCAGATGGATGCTCCAGAGCAGGTGCTGTAAATGTATCCTCACTGAGCTGCGAATGACCACATAATGGGCTCATATGCATAATACTGACAAGGGAGTTAGATTGTACTCTTCCGGCTCGCTGTCAGCATGTTGTGATCCGTTAAGCAGAAGCCTGGATTCAGGTTAAATTGGTTAGTGCTTTATGCTTAAAAGCCAGGGGGCAAGCTGAATATATTAACCGTTGCTTTTTTAACCTTACTAACAACACTTTATGTAGATGTGCAACATTGCCTGTTCCGTATTGTCTTTGTTTTACTTACAAAATAACTGACAAACAAGGATGCAGACTCTTTTTGATCTGGTGGAAATAACACATACCATAAGGCCAGCTTAAGCTGTACTAAGAATTTTGAAATATAGTTGATTTGTACATTTTTGTCCCTTTTTTTTGTCCTATTAATAACACAGGGTTGAGTAGGCAACATGACCATTAAAGTGACTCAGTGCAACGTGAAATACTGGACCATTACATTGAAAAGGTGAGATTAATATGGACGTAGAGAAAGGTTTAATGGGTACAGTAGTTTTCCCAAAGGGATAACATGTGACATAAAGTCAAGCAGGTGACATATGAAGACCAATTACAGGGCCCGCGCTGCCTGAAACTCAGGTGTGTTACACCTCAGAGTTCTTTTCTAATTCAGGAGCGAAGATCCCCTGCTATTAATATTGCACTTCCTGCTGAACAGCAAAGGACATCACTGCCTCACATTGACAGAGGCACACAAAGGCCAGTAATCAAAAGCCCTTATACTGTAATGAGGCCGAAATATTAAACAGTACATCTTTGCCTTTGATCCACGGTACCACCTCTGGGTAGGATAATAAGTTGGATGCTAATGTGTTCAGTGCTAACAATAGAGACTAACTGCACAGGATGCATAATTTGAATTTAAGATTTAGTCACATGGACTTGTTGTGGAGCATCCAATCAGATCTGAAAGACATGGTAGAGCAGGCCTTCAAAGCTCTGTGATTGTGGAGGACTACATGAATGATTTTACTGATCTGCGCTGTTTCTGTGGGGGAGAAAAATTATTGAGCCAACTATGGGTTCACTTGGGTAAACACACCAATTCATTGAAAACCCAGGAATGAATCTTGACATACTTGAGAAACACTGCTAATGAACCAAATGAAAAGTTTGGCTCTGTGCAAATCAAAAGTTGTCAGCCTCCATCTTTTCACCACACTGAGCACAACAAAACAACAACAAATCATTTACCACTGTACTGTAAAGCTACAAAGAGAGCCGCTTGTTCAGTTACGCACTGCCCATTTCAGTGCACAGACTTTCATTTAATGTATAATACAGCAGAGCAAGGTACTCCTGTATTTATTTACAATGAGATGCAATTGGCTGCTAGGATACAAGGTTAAATGGGCCAATACTGGTTTTCAGTTAAGTGCCTAATCCAGTGGGTAAGGCAGTGAGACAGCCTGACAGAAATGCACAAATATCAGCTACCACATGATTAAGCATCATTCCCTTATTTTCAAAAGGCAGCTCAATTGTGATTGACCCATGCTTGTTTGTATCTAGATCCATGCAGCAGGTCCTGGATTACCTTCAATGTCATTGCACCTTGTACAACAAAATTTGCTGTGAAGCTCCTAAAACTGTACATTAACATTTCACGCACACAAGCTCACATCCAGACACACACAGAAATATGTGCAACTGCCTGACAGATAAATTATAATAAAAAACGATATAGGAAGTAATAAAAAAAACTGCTACTATATGTACCTTTTATAAATATATTATTGCATGACACGTTCTGTTCAGTTATTGCACCCTGCATTACCATACGATACCTCATTGTAAAAGTTAAAATGGTGACAAAGCATTGTGACACTAAACGGGTGTTGTTTACTAATGCGCTGCTGTAAGTTAAATGAGCCAAATTCTATAAACCTATTTTGAAAAAACCTTTATCTTGGTCTTTTAGCAAGCAAATTAAACTTATTTTATTCTAATGTACGCTCTGTTACTTTTCTACAAAGGTCTCCTTTGCTGTTTGTGCTGTAGTCTCTGGGAAACTCCCACAGTACAAGATTTGTTCAGTGCACACGCTAAAGTAGGTTTGCACATATTGTAGTAATGGCACGTCCTAATAATCACTTGACTTGCCATCAATAATCAATGCCAATAATCCGTTCCAAGCCTTTCATCAGGATTTTTCAGATTTTGGAGATAAGCAAATCCCCTCTGGCAAGCATGAAAATAACTAATTACTGTATTTCTCCAAAAAGCACAAAAATAGTTTTCACAAAAAATGTAATGACTCAACTAGATTAGTGTCATTGTGCAATTAAGTGCCCCCTCACATTCTCACCCTCTGATTAGGTTGTCGACTGGCTCCATCCATAGTTAAGAATAATAAAAATGTTATTTAAGCCTGCCCCAGCTTTCAGCCAACAAAGAGCCATTATACGACTTACTTTGATGCGCTCATGTGACTTTTGTTCGGAGTCCTTTGTAGGTTAATGGAAGGATAATCGTGAGTATTTGGTCTAAGCTGAGTTGTAGCTGGTATTAAACTGTCACAGGAATGTGTTGTCTCTGCAGTGGTCCAGTCTGTTTTTCACTTAAAATTTGTAGCTGATTTAGCATTACTTCAACTTATATTCTGATTTATGGGCCCAAATCTTTAGTTCTTATCCTACTAACATCTTCTTCAAAGCTGACTTTTATGAAGGCACGATAAATTTTAAAATGTACTTGCAGACATTTTCACAAAACATGGAAGGATAACCACAATACCTCTGCAACCTTGTTCAAGATTAGCAGGTGTAGAAATGTACTGATGGGCTAATAGATCGATAATTACATTACATAACCTAAGATGGTTTTCTGTCGGTTCTCTATCTTTGAAACGTGTCAAGTTTTACAAATGTAAAATGTGTGTGTGTGTGTGTTTGTGTGTGTGTGTGTGCGCATTTGTTTGTGTGTGTGTGTCAGTTTTGGGGGTTAAATTATGGAATTAACTTGAGTTGAAAATGTGGACGTCTTTGAGTTTTTAAAAAGCTTTAATCTCCATGAATTAAAGGTTATGAAGTAAGTATTTAGTTTAATTTATTTTTGTTGGATTTCACCCCATTCAGAGCGTAATGTAATTCCTATGTTAGCCGAACCGAAATCAGCGACAACTTTGTCCGTGAGTTTCCCTACCAGTGTATTAAGTTTTATGTAATTTTGGTACCATTTCATTGCTAATATCAGCTATCAGGTTCCCATACACATGCCAGGTAATTGAGTAAACGATAGCCCTGATACTTTACAAACATCATTTACACGCAGCTGTTCTACCTGTAGCTATTCCGTGTTACAACTGCACATGATGTGAGTTGTCTGCCAGGAAAATGACCACAACTATTATATTTATGTTACAAGGTAGACAATCCTTTTTCATCATTGACGCGAGGAAACGTATCCTAGACGTTGTTCTAGCGTTATGCACAAGCATGCTAAAGTTAGCCAAGCAAGTAACAGCTACAAATCTTCTAATTTACACAAAAAGGCAGAATTATCTGTCAAAAAAGCAAGCTACTTCAACGTCCCTTTTAAAAAATCCTTGCTCTTTCCATCTTGAAAAAGCCACTCCAATATTATACTTTGGACTTGTTACTTGTCGCATTATTGTTTTAATTTTCTTTTTAACGTGGTTACATGTCCTCGAGAATGAGCGCTTTCAAATCTGTCGGCAATAAAATAATCTTCTCCCCTTCCCCCCTCCCTGGCATTTGTCAGTCAGTGCCACTGCGTGAAAAACACGATAGGTGGAGCAGTATTGTGTCTCTCCCCCTTAAAGGTTAATGGATTTCAAGATGGCGCATGATTCTGGAGCATCTACCCCAGTTTATGCAAGAGTAAATATGACAATATGAATACTTGAAATTGATGGTGGTGGTCAATATTCATAATAAAGTTTGAAGGGAAAAACAGATTTTGATAATTAACAACTACAAACGTTACACAATGTAGCTTTAAGCCAACCTCAAATATCTACTGTTTGCAAAGGCTGACGGATCATGCCTCATGTTGCCTCAACTATGCAGTAGCAGTTTGATGATAAAAATATGACATGGCACATCCTAGGTGCCTAATCTTTGCAAATACAGTGTTGCATCCTGACACATTTCTCTGTAGTGCCATGATTAACACTTGGCTGGGGTTTAGTTAGTTTCACAATCATGGACATGAAAATCCTTGACACTGTTGCCCCGCATCATCTTTTGAAAATTGCACAATAACACACTCCAAAGACATGCACATATGTTCTGTGACTGCATGTGAGGATTAAAAACCAAACACTAAACTAGTTTGTAGTTTATATTTTTAATCTAAGGAACATGGACAGACAGACATCTCTGACCTATCTACCCTTTTCATACTACTGAGGTCTCTTCTACGAATCACAATCAACCTGCCCTGTATTTATTTCAGTTAACCGGCTTCACAAACCCTCCGTCCAGCATAAGCTGTGTCACGATTGTGGTTATCAACTAATTCAAGCAACCCAGGGTTTCCAATCCAGCGGCGCACACGTTTGTTCACATAAAAGAGACAGTGTTTGCACAGCATGATCAATCGCAAACATCTACCAGAGCTTCATATTTTACATAAGAAGAGCAAACTATAAGTCTACATAAATATGAAGAACACAGACGCGGTTTTACAGACGAAACGCAATACAGTCGCTATTTCCTAAAACATGAAGGAAAGCTGGCAAAAAAAGCAGACACTATTGTGTGTGTGAATCACAACGCTTATGAATATAACTTCTCCATCAGTCAGGCACAAGACCTGACCATAATAACACCTGTGCTTCCCATAAACTGTCGTTGCTTTAACCTATTATTTTCAGCCCTAATTTCAAGCCTGGCAGTGGGAAGCAATCTAAGACCAAATAAAAAAAATGTAAAACATAATTCAGAACCGCGCATTGGCAACACATGGCTCAAGAAGCAACATTTTAAAAACAAACATTTTAATATGATTTTATATTCATTAATTTAAGACAAAAATCCCCATCACCATACACACCAAACTCCATTTTAATAATCAGTACTTTTATCATCGTAAAACAAATAGGCTGTATGTAATTCCCTCTACTTAAAATCTATATCATATCTCTCTCTCTTTGTCTGTCTGCACACCGAGGTCCAGCCTTATCTTCTAAGAACGGTGATGCCGTTATCAATCGAGTATTGATTGGTCAGGCAGTGCTTTTACACTGGTTGATCTCTAATCTCCAATTTAACCTGCTCCCGACCAGATTAGGTGTTCAGCATAAGTTACTACAGCGATTTAACCCTGTAACAACCGATTCACCATCGTGATGCAGAAAACCTGAAGTTAACTCTAACACCAAATCTTGATTCGTAGTACAGGCCTCTGGTAATCTGGTTATATGAAGATCTTTGTTCCGTATTCCCTGATCATAGTTATTTTTTCACCCTCATTACTGTGATTTGTCCAAACCCACCCTAATGGATAATAAGAGAAAGGTGGCTAAGTTTTAGCTTGGCTCTGCACTCCTACATACTTCCGCTCAATTTTAATTTTCCTTCAGTACACCATCTGGGTTTGAGGTATATTTTTGGGTTTTCTCCGGCCAAATCTTTGGCGGTCCGATTACAGAACAGATCAAGTGCCTTAGAACAATGACATTGAGGTTGTGCGCTAGTTTGAGTTGTAGTTCCGTAATTGCGCCGGAGAAAGATACAAGTGAAGCCATTCGGGCACGAATATCCAGAAGTTGAAGTCTGAGCAAGAACAATCTTTGCTGAGTTTTGTTGATTTCCATGATGTTGCGGCCCACCTCCCCATGGTGTTCGGAAAAAGTTAGATTTTCCAGCTCACTCCTTTTACTAGTGAAGGCATTAGCTAAGGTGGACGCTAGCGATGCTAAGCCGACGTCACGACCAAACGTTAGCGATTGGTTATGGCAGATCCAGTAGTTTCAAACGTCAACAGAGCACTTGTCAATGGAGAGTGGCCAGACTCTCTGTACAAAGGAAATGTACGAAATGTTATTTATTTTGCTCCATTGACTCCTTTGCTCTCTTTAGTTCCTTTCTTTTCTTTTGCTTCTCTGGTTGGTTAAATACTTTTTATCTATTTCTTCACTTACATTGTCACTCTGTCGAAATATGCACACAGGTCATGTCGTATGCTTTTATAAGGTTTGTCACATAGTGGACCCGTGCGCTGACGTGCAGTAATGTGCAAGTGGCACGGTTCAAGCGGGCGCTACATCAAACACAACTAAGCCCCACAGCCAAAGGGCCTAATGCATTCTTATTGTGACACTTTGAATATAATATTGCGCAACATGATATCACGATAAAGATATTGAGTAGATATATCATCAGTTTTAATATAACACACCATTTTTGTCATGTCAATCATTTTTGTGTCAAAATTCCTGCTTCTGTAAACTAAGATTTCATTTCATGAAATAATGCACCACTAAAGGTTTAGGTATGGGATTTCAGCTTCATTGTCACTGATTGAGCAACAGTTAGTCTATCTCTTTCACGTTTCACTTTCAAGATTGCTGCAGTGCTTTAGGACATTTTGCCGGATGCATGCATTTTCCGTTTCCTTCGCTTTCTTTGTGTTGGAATTTTAATTTTGGTGGATTTATGAGGACTATTGTTGACTGCTCCTCAGATCTCTGTATGGTGAATCCAGACAGCTAGCTAGACTCTCTGTCTATCAAAACATTTTAATGAGGTTTTCAGAACTTATCATGCAACTCCCCTCATTCTGCAATAAGTTGAGTATTCATGTGAAAATGTTGAGCAGCTGAGTATTATGTAGGTAGCAGCTACTTTCCCAATGCATCATGCTCTTAATTAACCCAGGTAATGGAAAATGTCTATTGGAAAAATAACATGACTTGAATTTAACCTTTTTTGTGTACATACAGTATTCCTTTTTTTCTCTTAATCCTTATCAGGTTGTTTATATTCATGCAGCATTCTAGTTCTAATCAGTCCCTTCGATGAAAAGAATGAAATATGCAGAGCTGTTGCTTATGATTATAATTAGCCAAGGTGAAAAACGCATTCAGCATTTCACTTCGGAAATTGTCTGCATGCTTCCTCAGTCATTTTCGTGTCTGGTTAGTGTCTAGAAGTTAAAAAAGCTCTTGGAACACAGTTTAGCATGCATTTGATTGCATTTCGGCAATGATTATGAGTTACATTTAAGAAATGAAACATTTTAGATATTGAAATTAAATTACAATGATGCCTAATTCTTAGAAATAAAATTGGCCCTAAATAGGAAAAACATACTAAGAAATGTGATCATTTACATAGCCTGAACATTTTTAGGATTTTCCTAAGATAAAGAAATCCTAAAAAGAATCAACAATTTGTTTACCGGCTGTCCTTTGAAGCAGTTACAGTATGCTATTGTGAGTGTTGTATACACATCCAACTCCTTTAGTTTTGTTATTCTATAAATTATATTTTGTGTCTTCAGTCTACATTTATCTGGGCTCCTACACTAACTTCCCATTACATTTACATTTCAGGGCTTTTTCGTCTTATTGAAGGAAAGGATTAGGTGAGTGATGAAAAAGGGAATCTGAACAGGTGAGAAAAGCTCAGTGAGAAAAAGACACGAGTTGGTGAGTGAGGACAACGCCAAAATAAGTGAGACGTCACAGTTATCTCTAACTACTGATTCCCTTTTCCCAAGTAACCATAATGGTTAATCCTGACAAAAATCACTATTAAATAAAACGACTGATTAAAAAGTTGAACGGACTAGTGTGAGTCAGTTGACAGTTATACTATATCCTACACCAGAAAATAAGACAAGAATTAAATAACACAATCAATATAAAATAAAAATGCAAAACACTCCACAATTAGATCCACAGTCGGCAATTTAAAATTAAATTTCTGCTTCCTAAAGTTCCTTTTTGTAAATACCTTCAGGTTTGAAGTTTTATCTGTAGCTCATTCCGAGAATTTACTACTCTTCCTAAGTCCTCACATTTCCATATGTTTCTGAAGCCTCTCTCCTTATTATAGGGGGCCATTTCTTCTATTTATTTAAATATTTATAACCTCTGTCAAGGCTCTTCTACTGTAATTAGTAACTGTAACTGTTTGGGAGTCAGATCTTGGAGAGGTGATTCGGGATGATATTCGGGAGGAGATTTTACGGAGAGTACATAAGTCTTCAATCTGTGCTGGACACAGCTTTATGCAATGTCGAATTCTCCATAAAGTTCGGCTTGCAAAAATATGTGATACAGTGTCTCCCCTATGCAAACGAGGCCATCAAGCAACAGCAAATCATCGCGCATGTTTTGGAGCTGTTCTTCTGAGATCTTTAACTGCTATGTTTGGAGTATGGCCTTTCCCACTTAGTCTTTCCCCAGCTAACAAAGATTTGATAGCATTCACAACTCTGCTGGTGAGGAGGTTGATTCTGGTAAAATGGAAATCCCCAGTCCCTCCTACCTTTACAAACTGGGTTAGGGAGGCTTTGTTAAGCTTTGTTTTCTTAGAATAAAAAAAAAAGACTGACTCTGGATGGTTAGGCTGTCTCATTGGAGGAGTCCTGGAATCCTTTCCTGTCTTATGTCAATAGGACAAGATGTTTGATCTCTGTGCACTAAGTACTGCAATGAGTCTGTGAGTGGGTTTTCTTGGTATCTGTCCTGTGATATGTTAAATTTACATCTGGAATTACTACTGTGTAGAATAGTATGGTACATCTTTCTTTTATAACTATGTAAAATTTAACAAACAGATTGTTAATAAAAAATTTGATCCACAAATTAGATTATTGCACACATTGTTTGTCATTGCAACATTGCAACACATCTTTTAGTTAGTTTAGTAGAAAACTAAAACATGATTGGGAGTGGCAAAAGAGGGCGTTTATAGTGAGTTCTGTCACTGCTATCCACCATGCCCCACTTAGGATGCTCTCTCAATATGCTTTTAAATTTGGCCGATTTTTGCCTAAAATATACCTTCCAGCTGTTAGAGAAGTACTTTCGTTCGACTTATGTTGGGCTATTATCAATTAGGTTTATTCCTTCATTGCTTTGCCTAGCATAAGAGATTTGAACTAAGCTTCTTTCAGGAACTTCCCTTGACACACTTCCTGGAAGTTCAAGCCTCCAAAAATCGAGAATCATAGGGGAAAGACTGGTCAATTGAATCATCCATGCCAGTGGACATCACCACAGTAATCTGCAATTTCCAGGCCGGTAGAGTACCAGATCATGTTATTCAACTGTAGCTACGCAGGTTCTGTGACATCCTAAGTAAATAAATTTGATATCTGGTATGGAGTTCGCAAGTACAAAGTCAGAATGCATAAAGATGCCAAAGGATTTATTGTACAAATCCCTAACTCTGTCCCCCATTGTCCCTTTAAGGGGATAATCTTTTACCCTGGTTAATCCATTTGCTGTTTCATCAGCCAACTCTGCCATCCACTTGGTAAACAGTCCCCAACGGTGACATGTTGGAGATGTGTCACTTTGGGCCTCAGAGCCAAGGAGTGCACCAGAGTTCACTGGCCCTACGTTGCTTAAATCTGAAATAAAAGACAATACCCTTTATAGTCATTACAAAGAGTTTTCATCTGAAAAAGGGAAACTGCTCAACTATAAACCATGACCTTCCTTAAAATCTCCAACTGGAATGCACACAGTGTTTTGTCGAGTTTTTATAGTTAACAGATAATTTGATTAATTATTGAATAGTGACTTTGTTATTATGTGGACTCAAGACTGAAATCAAATGATGTTGATGAAGGGACTGAAAGGGAAAGGTGCAATATCAATGTGCGAACATAAGAGGAGTTTGACATTTGAGCCAATGGGCGCAAAATTTATTTTTAAAAGCAGATTTTAAGTTACATTGTAACAATTTATGTAACAATTCACCCTTATGAAATCCAATTGTGCCGCGGCTGTCTTGGAACAATAGACAGACGGTGGTGGGATGCCCCGACACTTAAATTCAATTAAAATCTCACTAACGGTACTTCAGTGAGATTTGGCCATTGAGCAGCCTAAAAATGGATTTTAACACACAATGTGCAGTTAACACACAATGTAACTAAACAGTCAGTTGGCAAACCAATTCCAACAGAAACAGAATAATGAGCACTGCAAAGTTAAGATAAATGTAATATGAACGGCTCCAGCTCAAAAAACTAATTCAAAGGAAACATATAAAATAAACTCACAGCCCTTTTTTAACGTTACATAGTGACTCTCAAGACAAACTACATTTGGCTTTAACAACAATAATTAGAAAATCCATAATTACTGACCAAATAGTGGCGTACGGTACTGTGAGCCCTTTGATGTGGCAGTCGCCTTCTTCCACCAACACTGTAAAGCGCGTCAGACGAGATTGCGTGCGGTATCACAAAAATTAACATTGCTTCTTTATTGACTCACTTCATCCCAACATGATCTGAACAAATTTGCGAACCCTCTCTGCATAAGTAGGTTCTACTCTATATAGTTACGTTTAACTTTAAAACAGGAGGCAATTGTGTTAAATACATCCAGGATATTTACATAGATCCAAGAGTTGGCCAGTCTCCTTTTTTCAGTGTATAACCGACAAAAACCCATGCAGCACCGCTGTATTTAAACTAAGTCCAGAGGGTAATCTTTTAAAAGAAATCAGTAGCAAAGCAAAGTTAACTGATGTGTGTAGAGAAGTTAATGTATTCGGGAATGTATTCTTAAACAGGTTTGGTTGCGTTGTCTTCACTTTGGAGACCCTCTCGTATCGCTCGGGTCAAATTGACCCGTGACTTATTTGGGGTTTTAAAAACAATTCTGAAATGAAGTTTTAAAGGGTGTGTTGTCTTTATCTCAATTTTAAACAATGGAGATAACATATATGTTTAGGGAAGGCAAATACCATACAAGGGCTAAAGTAACTCATTATGGAACCGTGTTAAATGATTTCTCAGATCATCTCCTAGCAAAAACATCTACATCCTTTGGGACCTCACTTAAGAGAGGCTTCTGGAAACGTAATACTCAGAGTTTAATTGAAACAGATTTAACAACAGAGCTAAAACAAGGAATTCCTAAAATAATTATTGGATTAAAAATCCAATCATAAAATTGAATTCAATGTAGAAAATTAAACATACATAATATAACTTACTGCCGCTAGGGTTCTCTCAATCAAAACAATAGATTGAAACATAGACTTATGATGACGTTGGGAGGTTGCATGGAACTATGGGATTGGAATTTTTGTCAAACACCATCCCCGATTAGAACGCATCTGTTCAGACGAGTTTACCCATTCAACCTTATTCACGTTACGTTTTTCATGCCATTCTAATAAAATAGCTGTAGTTTCTCCAACATAATTATTTAATTTGTATTGGTAGCTGACCCGTTAGCTAGTGAGCCAGCAAGCTAACATTAGCCAGCAGCTAAAATCCCATTATTACAATATATTCCACATGTTAGTGTTACCTTTTGGATGTTTTCAACACTGGGGCGGACAGGGTTTGTTACGTTATTCAAGCAGGCTGAGATACTGGTGTGGTTGGCGGTGGCTGGGGGAATCTTTGGGACGGCATGGATGTTTGATGGCCGTTGTCGGTAGCAGAAGATCTCCCAGCCGCCCGGAAGTATCTTCCCCTTCACTTTGCTGTAATCTTAGCTAAATAGACCTATGACTAGTTAACTGTAAAGACAGCTTTAAGCTTTTTCCAAGTCTTAAGACAAAATCAAAGATGGATCCCTTTTACAAGTTTGTTGAGCCATTCCTGCCAGAAGCAAGTTTGCGAGTGAGAAGAGTTCCATACATCATTGTGCTGAGGCATTACTGTGGGTAATGAAGTGTGAACTAGGAGCAGCACTTCGTTTTGTCATAAAGAGTGGGAGGGAACTCGCTGTAGCGCAAGGAGATTGTGGACAGTCTTCAGGCGATCACGGCAAAGTGCCTCAAATTAAAGTTATCACTAAAAAATAAAAAATAAACTCTTGATTTCCTGCCATTGCTTTATCTTTGACTTGGAAGTCAAAGGCAACATGAGCTTAGAGTTGACGTTAAAGTTGCTTTGGTCTATCTAGCCCCCATTGTTATTTCTCCATCACATCTGGATAGATGGAATGTTTACAGATGTTTTTACTCTTAGCCACATACATGCTGCACGCCTGATGCAAAATAACAATGCAATTTGTAGTGGTGTTGCTAAACCATGCTGGGTGCAATGGATAGGGTCTAACCAAGGGTAAATGCAATGCACCAAAATGCATAAAGCAGACAGAGAAGTAGTAGGAGGGAAACATAAATTGAAGAAAAAAACAAAGATGACGAATGAAGTCCAGCCAACTGTTTTCGAAATCAGGGAGTGGCGTTTTTTCACACCGCTTATAGGTGGCGTTCCATCTGGAAGGAGTAAAAATGAAGTGTGTAGCTTAAAGAGAAAGATGCTTTAACACCTTTTCAACATCTGGTTTGAGCAATGAGATAATAACACATCTGTAATCCTTCATTATATATTTACACTTATTGTTTTTCAATATCTTTTATAGCTATAAAAATATCCAAAAGACGCATGCAGTGGCTAGGTGTTAAATTGCCTCAGATTCCGGCAATCTGTTTTTCACATTATTCAGAAGAATTCCCATTAATTGAGAATTGTACTAAACTTTGAGAAAACCAAAATGATGTGCTTCTCTAAATCACACAGACGATGCTTGCCAGATTGTTACACTAAAGGAGAAAGTAATTAAACGAGTATCAGTCTACAAATATCGTGGTTCCTTCTTTGAAGAAAGTTTGTCCTTTTAAACAGCATATAGACTGTTTAACCAATAAACGTAGTAACGTTTAGAGTAAAGGTGGGTTTCTGTTATAGAAACAAAGGATGTAGCACTAAGATTTCTAACTAATTCTAGTTTTCATATAAATCCCTGTAGCTTGTACGAGAGCATTGGTTGGCCTTCCTTGCACAATCGCAGGTTGGAGCATTGCTACATTTGTCTTGTTAAGGCCATACTGTTTATACGTCCTTCTACCACTATACCAGGAAATGTTATCTTTGATCATATGGGCAAATCATGAATGACATTCCCCGAACCGTCTTCGTTGAAAGTGCCTTTAAAGTTTTAGCACCCTCTTACTGGTATAAATTGCAGAATCATCTTAAATTAGATTACCTACCAACAATGACAGGTTAAAATTAGGAATAGGGCTGTTGACTACTAAATGCACATGTGCTATTACTGAGTGCTGCTGGTGATTCTGTTGAGATGATGTTAAATTTCCAACTTTCTTTTTCTGTTTTGTTTGTTTTTACTGTATATTTACTGTCTTGGCCAGGATTTACTTGAAAAGGAGATTTGTAATATCAATGGGATTATTTCCTGGTTAAATAAAGGTTAAGAAATAAAGGGATATTTTTGTGTCCAGTACTAGCTATTCTCATGTAAAATATCAAGTATGCTGACTAGTTGGACAAATTACTCAAAGCAGCAGCTGATTTAGTTTGGGTAGTTTGCTTCACGATGAATAATGAAAATAGTTTGTGCTATTCATTGCATGGTTTATTTGTAGGATTACATTGCAATTTTCCAAATGTTTTTCAATATTCTGGATTTTTTTGACATCACCCTTTGTTTTGTTTCGTCATGTACCACATCAAGCAACTAGCCCTTTCCTGTACATTCATTACAATCCCAAGAAAAATAACCCGCAGGCTGAAGCTGATGGAAACATTCACAGGCTTACGTTTCTAGGCCAACAACTATGATTTTACAGCATGATTTATTGTCCGCACAGATATTGCCCCAGGATATCTTAGATAAGTGCATTACATTAACCAAAAGGAGCCTCTGTTTTAAGCAGCTGTTTATGTAGTAGTCGGATTGCACTCAGGGATCACTGGCGGAGGGGGGGGTGTTTTTGTGACATGTATTATGACAGATGAGTACAATAAACCATTTTGCAATGATTAACGCCTAACATTTTGTGATGTTATGAAGGTGCTTTCTATTTGACAGACAAGCTTCTTTTAAGTTTACCTACGTTTACCAAAGATCCATCTCTTCATTCAGTGTATAGGCCAATGTGACAATATTTTTCTAATTTGACAATGTGGAAATGGGAGGAGAGAGGCATGGCTGCGGGAATGAGGGGTGCAGAGGGTGCTGCAGCACCCCCTAACAAAAGGACCAACAACTACAACCATAATTTAAAAAACAATGCCTTAAATTTGCTATCGCTGTGCTACAAAAACTTAAGGCTGCATTTCTCTATTTCTATGTTTGTGTCAGGACTGACTGGCTTACTTCAATTTCATCTGATTTAATATAGTTCAGTGATGTGTTTATGCTGTGCCATGGTGGCAGCTGTGTGCCTGTATCCTGCGTTACCCGAGCCTAGTGTACCTAGCCTGAATACTCGGACGAGGAGCAACCACTAATAGATGACAATCGGAGAGCTAGCTAGCAGTGCTAGCAGCTGAGAGTAGAAGCCATCAGGCAAGTGATATTAACAAATAATAATACTAAACTCATGGTGTACTTACAAACTTTCCAATGGCTCATTTTATGAGTACAGAACTTATTTGTGCTACTGTAGAAGTTTGGTACCATTCCTGGTATTATTAGGGGTAATTTCCGAGATACACACTTGGTTCCATTAGTGCCTGCATTAAGCCATTCAGCTGATAGCGCTGACTTGCCCAATGTTGGACCAAGGGAAAAGAACTTCTGCATGGAGTGTATGGCTCAAGGTCATTGCGTAAAGAACCCTATGGTGAAATTACTCCAAACCATCCCTTTAACACTTTACATATCGCATCCCTTTAATACAGATAAATCCCATTCCATCAAGGGTGAGGGGTGTCCTGTGTCAGATTTGCTTACATACAATTTTATTTAATTGAACTTTCACAGACTTGCAGATCCAGTTTTGGAAGTTTCCTTGTGTAGCTCAAATGTGTCCTAATGAACACTATTACTTTCTCATTTCTCACAACACCTTAACCACCTTTTAAGAAATCTGAATTTAATGTCTGCACTTTTGTTCCAGAGGGTCCAGAATTTATTTGTCCCTTCAGCTGTGATTATTGCAATTTGCAACTTAGTTGAAGGAAAAAAAAAGCATCGTCCTAGGGGAGTATGTAAATATATTGTTGTTTGCTCGACAAAGGCAGCTCATTTGTTTTTATCAACAGGCTTAGCTCACTACATCTATTTTTTGCAATACAGTGTATTAATATTTGAAGGCACGTATAACCGATTTTTTTTGATAATTTAACTGGCAACTGTCAATCAATCTTTACTTCAAATTTTACAGGGTTATAAAGCAGCTGAATAAAAAGAAAACAAAAGGCTTTTCTTTTGCATTAATTCATTTTGCACCAACAAACATTATTTTTGCTTCATAACAGCACACTACTTTAGTCATCTCCTCTAAAATAGCAAGGGATTTGGTACTAAGTAAATAATATAAGACTTTAGGCAGAAAAAAAGAACATAGAAACAATTGTAGGAAAGTTGTCGGACTGGACAGAGCCTTTAACTTTCTATACCTTCCTATATGAGTGACATGGTTTTATGGAGGCCTGCACTATTTTGGCCAAAATGATAATCACGATTATGTTGATCAATATTGAGATCACGATTAATTATCACGATTATTTGTTGATTTCAACCGAAACAAATTTTATAGTCACATAGTCTATTTATAACTGCATTCACATCCATATTGTGCTACATTTCTCTTATGTTGTAGTTGTTTGTTGTACATACATATAGCTGCAACACATGTAAATGAAAATTTATCTAAAATAAATAGCCTGGGATATATATATTTTTTAAATGTATCTCTGTGAAAGCCGGCAGCACAGTTACAGAGAGACCGGGATGGACGCTACTCACTGCTACTTGCACTTGTTTGGGATTTGTTTATGCCCTTAAAGTTTGCTGTATTTCCGTTCTTTCTTGTGTGTTTTGCCAGTCAAGCTCAAATGCATGTCAGGGTTTGCTGTATAGTAACAGCTGACACAGCAAACAGCAATCGTACATCTGGAGCGGTACACAATAGGAAATCAACCTGATATAGAGCAAATAAATAACTCGAATGGACCGGATGTTTGTAAATGTGTCCATATTTCTGGGTTTACACATGTTCAGTTAGTGTTCAGAGGGACTGTTAGTGATAGATTTCTTGTATTAAGGTGTTTAATGTTTTTAACATATAATTTCCTGTGTATATTTTAGCTGCCATGTTTTTACGTGCAAAAGGTACTAAGCAAATATTATATTGACTGAGTTGAAGGTTTTTTTGTGAATTAGCTTTATAACGTTTGCTTTCATTTCTTTTAAGACCAAGCTCATTGCATTTTCCCTTTTTCAATCACTCACAACGGAACAACAACAAAAACTTTCTTCTCCTGTTGGCATCTGCAATTAAAATCAAAGACAACTGTGGTGTGAACACATCAAGTCCTTGTGCATGGGGTTGTCTTTCAAATTTAAAAAAGACAATCAGTGCACAAAACAGCTTGATTTTCTGGGTGAAGAACAGATGTATTTAAACTAAATAGCCTTAAACCTTTTCTTTTTTTCTTTTAAAGCAACACCAAAGATTCTTTGGTACCTTAAAATAGAGTTTCCAAAATTGTTTCAGTGGTTTGTCAACTCGTGATAGGGTGAACAGCACTTCTGCATTTGCTTCGCGGCCCTCTATCGGCTCTATCCGCACTGTGCAAGTTTGTCAGATCGGCTAGCGGATCTGTAATTCGAATGAGACAATTCCGCTTCCAGCCTGTAGGGGGAGTGAAGCGGAAAAGTGCTTTGGTGTTGCTTAAAGATGATATTTGGGCATTTGGCCTTTAATGGATGAGGCAGTTGTAGACAGGAAAGGGGGAAGACATGCAGCAAATGGCTACACATTGGATTCAAACTGTGGACCGCTGTGGAAAGGACTGAGCCTTGGTACCTGGTGCACACGCTATACCAGGTAAGTTACCAGGGCGCCCCAGCCTTAACCTATTTTGACGTAACAGCTTTTATCCACCTACGGATACTCTGTCATATCAGACATTTGGTTGCTACATAGTTATTTCAGTGGCTTCTTCAGAGTTTAGCACAATCGTTTCTCCCAAAGAGATATATCCATGGCTTTAAAGGCGTAAGTTGTTCTATTTGTTTTCAGAAGATATGATTTCTAAATGTTAAACCACCTTTTAAAATTGTTTAACTGTAGAAAACTGATGGGATATCAAAAATACACTTTTTCATAGTGATTTTGAGTTGTTCCCAACGACGGGTTGAATCCATTCTTTCACTCTTTTCTCTTTCTCCCAGTCTTTGTTATATTTCTTTCCGTATTTCACCCACTTTATCCCGGGCATTTATTCCTCCAAAAACTCTCCTACAGTCCAGCCATCAGTTGCTACTCGCGCATTTTCCTAACCAGAAAAACCGACTGCCCTGCTCTTCCTCTGATTGGCTGCTGTCTCCAGTGTGTTTGGGGAAAGGGGAGGGCCCGAGGGAATAGGCAAGACAAACTCCTACGTTTAAATAACATAGAAAATACCTGCTTGACAATGTATTATGGAGCTGGGAACAGGCCCAAATAAGCAACTACACTTTAGTAACAAGCCCAAAATAACTGCGACCCGCGACTACCAATATTTGTAAGCAACTTTACAGAAAAACAAGCCCAAGGTCGCTTATAATAAGCGGACTTGGCAACACTGATTACATGTCCTGAACTGTCAGAAAAGGAGAGCGACAAGTCCCACTAGATAGTAAATATGTATAGTTTTTATCTTGAATCTATGTATCCTTTTGAAAACAACTGTTTATTCATGTTCAATATGTGCCTTTTTTATGTAGATCCAGAGAAAAAAAACAACAAAAAACAAAGCAACATTTAGATGTTTTAATGATGTGTATTACATTTAAAAGTGTATATAGTTTTAGTTTAGTGATTCCAACTGGGACTAGATGTGTAGTTCCTGACAGGAGCTAGGAAAGTAATGATATCTTCTTCCACAGCTTTTTGTTTGTCTCCAAGGGGCTAATTACAATAGTGGAAGTGTGAGGCTGTCAATTGAAGCCAGGCTCTCACCACTATACTTAAGTCTTGACTCGTCTTTAACGACAGGAGTACACACTCAAATATTGTATAACTCAAATCAAATATGTCATAGCCGTTTTCATTTGCTTAAAGTATTGAATTTACACATCAAAACTGTCAACTTTTCAAAGCAGATTAATTAACTTTTATTTATATGTAATTCAACACTGTTTAATATATTTTCTTAGCAACCAAAGAAGGGAGGATGAAGTCATCATCGTTGTCAGTCATTGATACGAATATACGCAGACAGGTACAGATCAATGTGTTAACAAATTAAGCAAAATGTGATAACCAGCACAATACCAGAGGCTGTCGGAGTAGACATTGTGTCATAATCTTGTTCCATCTGGCATATGGTGGATCCAATCTCCAAAAATGCTTCACTTGAGCAATGTGTTCTGTAAGTGTTTGGCATATCCCCTGCTGTCAACATTTGAGCTATTGCAATGACTGACTCCAAACATTCCATTCTAACCGAATGTCTCCAAATGTCACCCCTGACATCTGTGTAAAGAAAGCCATCCCCAACAATCAGGTGGCTCAGGTTGAAGAGATAAATGGCATTCTTTTGGAGAGAAATAATATCTACAGCATTCGTGAGTTGCACAGCCCTGATAGCCTTGCGCGTAGCTCTATTGCCTCTGCCCCTTTGGGAAAGCAGGCCATTTTTCTTTTTGGCCACAGAGTAAGAGCCGAGCAGGAGCCAGCAGAGGCCAGATTGGCAAAATTTATCTTGGTCTGGAGAGGGACTGAACAAAAACATTCAGGGTAATTTTAACCTCAGGAATTACTGCTCTGGAAAGGCACAGGATTGTGTCAATATGGAAGTGAAATAAGGCATTTCAATACTGGAGCCCAGTTAGCTTTTTAAGAGGACATTGCAATAAAGAAGAACGGTGTGGATAAAGAAATGAGGAAGAAGAAATTATAATTTGTTATATATTAGTTGAGCTAGGTTACGTCTCCATAGTACAGTGGCCGACAGGGCCAACACCCTGCAACTTAAGAAAAACACATGCAAATAGAAAAAGCCCAAGCAAATCAAGAAAACTACTTAATTTATTTGACAACACATGTGCAGCATTAAGCAAACGCGCTGCTGATACACACAACACCACAAAATACATAAATACACTACAAATATAGAAACAATGCAAAAAGAAAACCACACAAACCCCCCAAAAAGAAGCGATAAAAAAAGAAAAGCAGATGACATATGAAATTGCTCTCTCGTATATATGGACGTAGAAAAGAAAAACACTGAAGAAACTGGACTCTAAAATCTAGAAACTATAAAGATAACAATGCACAGTGTAACAGAGTGATATTCATCTGTTATTCTTCCCCCAGCAATATATAATGTGAAAAACCATTGCGGTGTCCTCTCTCTGTTACATGAATCTACAGTAGACTACGCCACTATATAGTCACTGGTCCAGTAAACTAAGACTATAATTTGGTAGGATTGCACAATGATGTGCTCTTAAAAATGTACAGTCCTCCCAAATTATAGTTGTAAAACAAAAACAATCAACTAAAATAATTTAAGCTGCATTGGTCCACTATAAAAACACATACAGCCCTTTATACATTGCCCTTAAATAACTGACTTTACTTAAAACACATTTGTGACTTTATAAGCCTTTTCTAATTATCTCAACAAATATATTCTTGTATACTTCTAACAACAATATGAACGGCAGTCTTCATACAATATAACGGTAACAACGACAGTAACATAATTTTTTTTAAAATAATAGGTACAATGTTTAAATATTAACAGTATTTAACTGAAAAGTAACATACACCTGTTGTATTTTAATGTAGGCTGATAAGGTAAACCCACTGATGAGTGAACAGAAAAGGATTAATACATCTTGGCTGTTAGCCTCGTTAGGACCAGACTAGCTGTAGAGAATACATCTCCATGGTAACTTAAGTGCCTCTGCTTTTGTGCAATAGACACCTGGAGAACTTCTGTTGTGTAATCTGGATGCAGCGCTTTTTTTGTTGCATTTGTTTTTGGGGTTGTCTGCTTTTCTTTTGGCATCGCTTTTTTTTCCCGGGGGTTTGGGTGCTTTTCTTTTGGCATTGTTTATGTATTTGGTGGTGTTGTGTGTAGTTGCAGCGTGTTTTCTGAATGCTGTACATGTGTTGTCAAATTAATGAAGTAGTTTTCTTAATTTGCTTGTGTTTTGTCTATTTGCATGTTTTCTTAAGTTGCAGACCATTTGCCGTGTTGGCCAGCGTACCATAGAGCTGAGAGATGCTGTAGGTGGGTTGAAATTTGCCCTTTACACATTACACAGCCGTTTGATCCATTGCTAATATAAATCTATTGATTTGTGCAGCTTTAAATATTAATACAACTCTCAATTATTTAATGAGACTGGATGTGAAGCTGGACCTCCATACCCTGGATTTGCACTAAATTGTCAAACTGTAGGGCTGGAAAAGTGCTCCCTTATCTAGGAGAGGAGTGGGTGCTGATGAATGACCTGGGTGAAATCAGTGAAGGCAGGGACAGTAGTTTATACCTGCAGGGATTACATCCAGCCTAACTCTGTACATTTTTCCATTAACTTGCAACATGATGTTATTCTGGGATTTTGCACATTTAAAAAAAAAAGAGCTACACACATCAGCATCATACGGAGTGATGATTGCGTCTTTGTTCCACAGTTTTGTATTTTACATTATATTTAAGAAGGATGAAGTCTTGCCTTTATTCATTCTGACATTTTTGTGTTTGTAGGGACGGTGTGCCTCACACTTAGCTGTAATTTACCGGTGTGATTGAGTGTGAACACAAATATATCAATAGCTTCCTTAGCTTGATCAGCCAGCTAAACAGGTGAGAGAGTTCAGATGCCACCTTTGCTATTCTCCTGTAGACAGGAGACAGAAGGTCAATGGATTGGGTTGAGGTGAAGCAAACGATTCAATTGGCTGGCAAGTCAACCAAATAAGCTGAGCAAATGAGGAACTGATAAAATTAAAGAAGCCGAATGACATGACATAAAATGATATGGGGGCAGGGGGTGTAGAGGTTTAGATTGCAAGAAGAGGAAAAGAGAGATATCAATTGACCCTCTGCGGTGTGCATCTTGCTTGTGGCACTGCTGGCGCCATGACATGCTCTTTGTGGTTTTGTAATGAGGTGATTAATATAAGAGTCACTGTCAGAAAGATGATTTATACTTTTATAATATGCAGTTATATGCACTAATTGCAAGTAATTGCTACTTCTGTTGGTCTTGAAGCATTTACAGGTTATGTTTTGAACTATTTTTTTTTTTACATTTCAAGTAGTTTTAAATTTAAACAATGTAATTAACAGAAATAATTCCATTTTTGATTTTGATGAATATATTTGAGACATTTTACTGGTTATTAAGAACGTGATTTTCCAAACATATCTTCGACTTTCTTCTACTTTAGCCAGTATGATTTTTGTTGTTGTTGTTTTCAGTTAAGAATCTAGAAGTGCACCATTTGAGCTATCCATTTTTTCTTGTAACCACATTATAAATAATGCTAATTTTCGTTTCACCTTCAAGCTGTTGGAACCAAAACACCATTAAATACTTTTTTCCCTTCCCATTCTTCTCTTTCTGCTCAGTTGAGCCCATGGGCCAAGATGTACGCTTGTCACATTACTCTGAAAAACACATTAATGTCCTGCCCACAAAGTGTTCTTTGCACTGCATACTCATGAATATGTTCTACACTTCCTCTATGTAGTCTGTTTTTACCGGACAAAGACAAGCAACAGTTACTTTAAATGAAATGTAGAAGTCTATAATTTAACTGTTAGAAAAACAGACCAGAATGTGAGCATCAAAGCTAATACGGGAATAATACAGAAGAACAAATATAGCTGTTCTTTGGGCAAAAAAAGTTGCTGGGCAAGGGCCAGTGAGTGTTCATGTCAGGAAATATCTCAAAATCCTGTTGCTTGACCAATAAGATCCACACATTTAAGAAAAAAAAAACCACCATATGTTCCTCTTGTTGTCATTTCCGTCATTGCTTGTGCTGTCATCAGTTATGTGCCTTGCCAGTGTGAGTTGAAGGAGACCTATTTTTTTTGCACTATCCATGAGTCTATGTATTATAAGAGAAGACACATGGCATGGCTGTTCACAGCATGTGCACTGTTACAGTGTAAGGGTGTAATGATCTGTGTTTTTTGGGGAGACAGGAGGGGGAATAAGAAAAGTAATTTGACAAGGGCCAATTGTTCCAGTACTTCACTCATTTAATTGGCTGTGTTTTTGTGCCTGTCATGGTTTGAAATTAGTTTTCTTTTGAGAGTTTAGGATGTATTGCAAAACATATTTCAAACCTGTCAAAGAAAGACAAACTGAAGCATTATTTTTGGCAAAAGGATATAAGAAAAAAAACGGTTATGTGATGTCACCGCAAGGTAGGTTGTTTGTGTGTGTGTGTGTGTGTGTGTCACATTCTCCAACCTTTTCCTCTCCCAATGTATTACTAGGCTTCTTATCCTTCATAGAGTTTCTTTTTGTGTTAAAGGAAAATTCCGACGCAACCATACGTGTACCGATTCAACCGCTCTGTAAGATATGCTTTCATTCAAATCGAATGTGTCTGTAGCTTGAAACAAGCTAGCGCAAACCGGTGTTTACCTTAACACTAGTCATGTAAGACGCCATCTTGGGAAATCGTGACCAGTCAAACCATGAACGCCGTGCTTGCGTTATGCTACTGGTTGCACAACCTTTTGTGGCTCGACTGGTCATGACTGTTTTTCAAAAAACGGTAATGTCTTTATAAACCAACTTTCTTATAAACTGTCTGTACACTTACAAAGCTCTCAATGCTTCGGTTTACATGCAGGAACCTTCAATATGCTACCGCGGAAGTGTGCAGCTATTTTGAGCCTTGTTAGTGGTATAGAAATGGCAAATTCTTTTTACTTCCTCCATGCCCTGATTACTAGCGTTATAAGTTAATGAGCAGCTTGTTTCAAGCTACAGACAACTAAGATTTGCATGAAAAGGTATCCCACAGAACCGTCGACTTAGTACATATGTTATTAACCCCTAGGTTCATTTTGCGCCGGAATTGTCCTTTAAGCACCAATTCACACTTAAGTGCATTCAGACAGGCAGCAACTCTCCAATAACAAGGAATTACTAAAGCAATATACAGGTAAAGCCAAAACTTTGGGCAGACAAATAAAAGTCTAACCCTAATTTTCAATTATCACATTTTTGCTGATGTTCCTTATCACAGAGAGGCTGACATTATGCCTTCAGTGTCTTTGGGATCGATTTTTAAAGTGTCTGTCGTCCCTGTAGGATTGGATGGTCCCACACTTAGGGAAGCAGGATGTTGCTATAGTAGCTCTATCAAGAAGCATTTAATGAGATTTTGGCTCAGAATTGATTTGCACGCTGGAAAAAGAAGAATGGAGTTAAGCATCAAGTCCTTAGACATCAAAAACAAAACTTTCTGTACTGATACTGAATTGTAGATTAGCATTTGTTGAACCCCTTACGTCTTTGTTCAGTTTTATGTCCACGTAAATCATTTGACAAGTACTTCACAAACACAGCTTGAGTTCCTTAAGGATCCTTTTTAGTTTAAACATGGGACTGCTCATATTCACACTGCAAATAACACTGAAAAAATTAGAGCACTGTCATATAGTCGCTTTTAGGCATGCACTTTCTCCTCAGTTTGCTCTGGGACGTAGCTCAGTACTTAACAGCCCTGTTTTTCTTTAGCCTACAAGCTGTTCTGCTGTCAGTAAGGTACTATGCTGACAATAAACTGTGCCGTGGGTGAGAATGCTGAGCAGACAGAGGAACATAGGTAATGCATTTTTGATGCCCACAATGGCTACAATTTCCTTGCTCAGGGAGTAGTATGACTTAGAGCCCGACCGACATATTGGCGGGCCGATATCATCGTCTGATAATAGGCATTCTCAGATCTATCGGTATTGGCCTTTATAATGGCCAATTTATTAAAAACATAAAAAAGATTCTGATAAATGAATATTTAAAAACAATTGTGTTGTGAGTGTTGTATAGTGTTGTATATAACTACAAATAACTAATGTAAGGGAAATTTCTTTGTTTTGAAACACATTTCTGGATTAAAAAAAAAGAAAAGAATATTTGATCAATATCAGCCGTAGAATTCCTTTATCGGTCGGCTCTAGTGTGACTGCACCAGGAGGAACCCTTTGACTCCAGGTCTAGCTTCTGAATGAGTGTTAAGTGTCCCATTAAAATGGATGTCCAAATCAGTAGGGAGAAGCAGATTTTCCTGCATGCTCCTAAGCTCTCCTTTCAGCGTCGCACATCTGCTCAGAGGGAAGTTCTCCAGAGGTGGCACAGTTTAAAGTCCTTGTACCTTGCCCTTGAATGGGCATATATTTCCCCCCCATACAGGTAATCAAAAAGTTTGATACGATCACTTGTGCACATTCCATCACTCTTCTTTTTCAGTTTGGTGGGCTGTGTGCTATTTTAAGAACATACGTATGACATTTAAATGATGATTAGGCCTAGGTTCCGAACTTTGATACTTTGAATGTACAGACCGAATTTCCTCTACAGTATAGACCAGTGTTGGGCAAGTTACTTTTAAAAAGTAATTAGTTACAGTTACTAGTTACTTCTTCCAAAAAGTAACTAAATTAGATACTCAGTTACAAATTATAAAAGTATTTAGTTACTTCAGAGAGTAAGCTGTCTACACGTTGTAGATGCATGTAGGAAAAACTCAGATTTGGATTGTGATGTTGTAAATGTTGATCTTTTTGTTAAAATGGATTTATTAAAATTGGTATCATTCAGGAACTGGTATCGAAGTCATCGTGACGGTATTGAACATGTTTGACAATACACTGCCTTAATGACAATTCACTCAAACCTATATTTGCTAGGGTAGTATAATATATATATATATATATATATATATATATATATATATATATATATATATATATATATACTGAATGCACTCTAGACACACTGACTCAAGAATACAAAAATAAATGATATCAATGAACAATGCATAATCATGCAAACATTTGTATTTTCTAAGTTTAAGACATGGTTGTTTTTGAAACCTTTTCTTTCAGGGTTTGATCACTAAGTAGTGCCCTCTTACCACAAAAGAATTGTAATAATCACAGAACAGAGAGCCATGAAGTTAAAGCATTGCAATAGTAGTTTTATTTTCCCTCCACCTTAAGTTGTTTCCATATGCAGCTGCACCACTCATGAAGCCTTCTGTTTTGATAGCAGCCCACTCAGATCCTGAGGGGCGGGTCCCTGTCATTTTGCCATTGAATTGCCATTATTGAGGAAGGTAATTGGCAGGGAGCTTCATCTCTGGAGGTTTCCCTGGGCTTCAGCAATCTTTCACAGGACTGTGGGACTCTGCCATTAATCAGTGCGGGGATAAGAGAAAGGAGGTATGTGCCAGCGTCGGCACAGACCCTTACCTCTCCTTCCCCTGACAGAAAAATCCTTACCTAATCAAACTGCCCACTCTAATCTACACTTAGCATCTTCGTGGTTGTGGCAGCACACAAAAGGAGGATAACTCTCTCTGCTTAAATGGTCTTACTCTCTTTGTGGATACAAGAATGCACGTTTGAGTCAGATTTAAATTGTGTCATCTGGCGAGCGGGTTAGACTTGCCCAATAAAATTGCATTCACATGCTATGTTGTTTGAAGATGATACCTGGAAAACAGTATAAAGCGAACCTAGACAACAGTTGGGCTAGGCTTTTTGCTGAAGATGGCTGCCACTTCAAGCTGGATGTTCTCAAAATGCATGAACATACCTTAAACACAGTTTTAAAATTATATTTGGGTATGCCCACATAGTAACGGCAGATGAGCAGCACCTCATGGGGCGATGAACACACACCAAGCAGAGCAAACAAGTTACTTATTGATATGTTGTTGTACTGAAAACATGACCCATAGTTTTAACACAATTTCCATTTAAATGATCAAAACTATCTTGCAAGAACGCATCCATTTCTCACATTTCTTTTTTGCATGCGTACATTTTACATTGGCATTAGAATAATAATGTAGCTGACATTTAGTGTTTTAATTTACCTTAAAAGCTGAAAAAAACATGACAAAAGAACAGACCATTGCCCTCTACACGTAATCCCGTGTGTCATACTAGGTCTTACTTGCTCACCTCTGGATAGCGGCTGCATGAACATTGTTTTGCAAGTCAATAAGATAGTAATTGCGTGCAGTAAGTAGGTATCATCTTAGTAGAGGTCAGGGTAGGGAAATCATTCTGTGGCCATTTGAGTTTGTGTTTTGCTCAGGGGAGACGCACGCCACAGAATGCAAAGTGGCCACTTTTAACAAACCGATGAGGGGAAGATTGTAGCAGATGTCCGACCTCTCCCGGTGAGGTTACTTCTAATTTGTTTGTCCCCTTTTCTCCCATGGGGAGCTTTTCGAGTAAAGGAAATGATTTAAGAAAACTCTTACCTAGCATTTCTTTATCCACTATCTTATTTTTCTCTCAGAAGAAAATTACTGATTTGCTCCTGAACTAGCCATGTTGTTGTTCACTCAAGCTTTAATTAGACTAGCAATCTTAGTCTCTGCTGTGCTTTTGGACACAAATAGCTGTGAAGTACAAAGATAACCCTTTGGGCTTTGAGATGATCTTCTAAAATGACCCAAGAGATCAAAACAAAGGGCAGACATTTGTAATAAACAAAGTTCAGTTGTATGAACTTCCAAAAGGCTGGAGCTGATTGGATAAATTTGATCTGAATTAAACTTCATTGTAACTTTTTTAGACAGAGATTGTTGGAACAGATTACTTCAAACAGAGCACATTATTAATAGAGAAAATAACAGTGTAACAAAAGTACAAAAGTGTACTTAACAAAATAACAAAAGTGTGTGTGGGTGTGTGTGTGTGTGTGTGGGTGTGTGTGTACATAGTATACTGTATATACCAAGGAAGCTGGCGCAATAGTGCGTCTATCTCAGCATTCAGAATCTGTCTTTGACTTTTTAAGAGTGACCCTTATAGGCAACCCATGAGGGATGATAAGCAGGTTCACATTTTGCCCCGTGTCTATGGATGAATACAGATGGGATTTTTCTGACAACGATGATGGATATTGTGACCGGTCCCATTCCTGCTCCCTTTTGCTGATACATTTTCAAGTTGGGTTGAAAAAAGAATCGGAGGCTGGGTATAATTTTTTTTAGTTTGGTCTTGGGCTGAGTGGGCAAGTCTCTTCATGTTTATCCTTGTGAATGAATTTGATATTTGCTCCAAGGCTATTTAGTGCAAAAAGTGATTATAAGCAGTGAAAAACAAAATGCCTGGTCATAGTAAATCATCTAAATAAGAGCTGCGATTGTGTTTGCCTTTTAAGATTAGATGAAGCTGTCATTTCTGGCATATTTCAGTGAAAACAAGTTAAATATGATGCTGCATCATTCTTCACTTAATGAACTATGACTCAGAATTAGAAAGTTGAATTAAACACAGCATGCAGTATTGAAAATGTCTGTTTTTAAACTTCAACGCAGTGCCATTAAATCCCCGCAACAATAAGCCTTATAAGTTTTATCAGTCTGTTGCCATTGCTTTTATTACATTAAAACCATTGCATTGCATTTCAAAGCACAGCCTGTTGATGTCTTGTTTTATAAAGGAAGCCATTACATTTCACCTTGAGACTTGTGTGTGCCTAATTGCTGTTTCTGCATAACAATTTGGAAAGCACTAACACAACAGAGAAAACGGCATCCATCAGTGGCGCATTCCTACAAACCATCAAGATTGGAATATTGTCAGATATCATGGTCAGTACTGGTACTCGGCTCAGAAACTACAGGATGTTTATTAGTTTAGGATAAAATAGGGTGGTCTTCTGCTCAGCGTGAGACATCAGTAAATCATGTGGTCCACTGAGAGTACGATTGAATTTTATTTTGATCTAAATCCCAAACTGCATTCGTGCCTAACTTCTTATGATCTAATCATTATGTTGGAGGCCTTTTTACCCCTCAAAAGAAAAAGAAAGTCTCAAATTATTTAAAAAACAAAACATTGTCAACATTTTGATTCAAAGACAGAGAATATATATGGTTGGATGGAGAATATGTGTTAGCTGTACCAATACCCGTATCGGTATCGCCTCCTATACCACCTAAAATGCTAGTATAGGGAAGTACTGTAGTTTATGCACCGATCAGATACCACATAATGAAGCCCTAAAGAAAATATACCTTAAAGTAGTTTGTTCTTTTTCTAACTGTCAAACTGGATAATAAAAGAATGTTCTGGAGCATTCATTGTTTGTTCATGTTTAAGCTGAGCCAGACCAACAACAAAGATAGAAATCAAATCACATCCACACAGGAATAGCAGTAGGGCTGAACGATAATGTCTTTTAGCATCGACATCGCGATGTGCGCATGCGCGATAGTCACATCTCAGGATGTAGCGATGTTGACGCTAAAACTTTTTTGCTGCTTGATAGAAAAGTAAACTTTCACCATTGTCATTTTACATGATTATTACCATCCGACCCTTCCCCTTTAAGATCGGTAGCCATGTGGGTAACGTGTGCATGTGACCGACGGGGTTTGTTATCGGAAGTGAGACCATTTGTGTTCAGAAAAGTACCGTAGGCAGTAGCTGCCACTGACAAAGTGATGCGCATAGGTTTTGATGGGTAGTCGGTGAAGCTACTGTAGTCAGTGTTTTATGTTTGCTGCAAATACAAACTAAATCACCTGATTAATGCAACATAATCACAACGTTTTCCGGCCATTTCCCCCCGCAGAAAGCTGCTACCAGCCAGGCTAAAGCTAATATAGTTAGCCTAATGAAACAAGGGGGCCCGTCCGTTACAACTAACGTTACGGTTCGGAGCCGCAACGCTGGAAACGTAACATTGATCCAATACAGAATTCTGTGTCTGATCTAACATCATTTACACTGGTTTAATTGTTCTCGGATACACGGAGTCTGTTGTTAGTGACATGCAGGTCTGTTCAATTTATCAAACAAACAAGCTGGCCCCAACCTGAAATTTGTCATACACTTTAGCCTGGATTGATAGCATTATTAGTATCGTGCTGGCCTAGATAGTAGTATAGAGTTGTTAAAACATAATAAAATATATGACACACTGGCATCGTCTCCGTACTCTGTATCAGCCAATACACAAGTTCTGGTATCAGAATCGGTATTTGGTAGCAAAAAATGCTATCGGAGCATCTTTAATATTTACACAAGATCTTCCTGTTCAATCAAACACTGTCAAAGTGTGCAAACTGTGCAAAAACCCAGATTGGTTGAACCAGGGTGAGAACTATCGGATTCAATTAAAAAGTCACTTCCCCATTATACTTAGATTTTCTTCACTTAGGAGCGAAAGCAAACCTAATCATTCCACACAGAACATCGATAGCTCTAATGCATCAAGGGCTAGGCACTAATACACATTCAGAGGGTTGAAATTTGGACCTGCTAAATGTGACTTATTTGTATGAAGTGTGAGAGAGATGTTCTTCTCTGCCTTTTCTTGACTTTTTGAGTGATTGCTCTAATGCATCACTCCAAAGGGAATTTCTCAACACCTGAGTGCTGACAAGATGTGCTAATTAAGTGTGGTAACAGGTCGATCTCTGGAGATATCGCTACTACAAGATCATTTTCACATCATATGCATAGGTGCAGAGAAAATAGAAACGTGTATGATTTTGACAACTGCAGGCAGCTAAAATGTCCAGTCACATTTTCTTGTGGGGATGATAGCTTTGATAGATTGGATTAGAGAATCAGTAATTATAATGGCCAATGGGCAAAAACCACATGGCCAGGTTTATCTTACTTCTGTGAGGCTCAGCACCTGTGCCCTGTATACTGTCAGATTCATCAAGCCCATCTGCATGAGCATAATCATCTCTTTCTCTTTGTCTTTCCGCCTCGTGTCTCTTTTCTGATATTCATTACATGTACAAAATTACAGACTTACAAAGTTGTGCATCTTATCACCAGAGTTCTATTAATAGAGACATATGTGCGGAGAAATTACAGCAATTTTTGAAAAAGGTCGATGGTGTTATAATGTGCAACAAAGCTGAGGAAAACCTGTTTGTATGCAGAAAGGGATTTTAACTGTGACTGGCAGAGAATGTGTAACAATTAATTTTTATTTGTTCACAGGCTGTATGATCCACTGTTAGCAATAATCCATATTCTACACTGCACATAATTAGCCATCATAACCAACAATCCTTGGTCTGTTACACTCTGTGTTTAACATGCATCACAGAGGTAGAGCAGCTGACAAGGATTTTAGTGAGTTGCAGCACCGCAGTTAAAAGTAAATATCTGGATAGCTCCTTGTATGGCATTTCTTAGACTACTTGCGTCTTGCTACTTCAGAGGTGTTTGAAAAAGAGTGTACAGTCTTGTTATAATGACAGTTTGTGGGAGATCAGGCTATGGAGAGACAAAAGTAAAACGGAGCCTTGTAATAAAATGTCATCTCTTAGTCTTTCAGATGGTGACAGTTTTGTCAGTAAATTGTTCTGATATATTACACTGATCTCAAGGAAATTGTTTTACATGATTTAGTGCTATGGTTCTTGGTCCTTTTTGGTACTATAGAGGAACACAACATTATTTAATACACTTTTCTTTTCTCTTCCAGTCGCACTTTTCCTGTTTGGGGGGCATCATACAAATACTGTAATTGCCCCTTTCTCAACAAGATCAAAAGAAAAGGCAACATCAGGCTCTTATATGTTGTTCACACTTACTGTGGGGCTTAGTTCAGCAGCAAATGCAACAATAAAGGATGTGGAAATGTGTGAAAGAAATCAGTTTGAAGTGTGGTCAGTCGAAAGGTGTGGGGAATACAAATGAAGACTAAAGAGGGAAGCAGTGCATTTAGCTACATTTTTGAGAAAATGTGACTATTTGGAACAAACTAAGCATATAGATGGACAGCAGAGAAGCGGATTATGCTGCAGAAGGGCTTTGATAAATTTCCTCTGACATTTGATACTTTCTCTGCCATGCAAATTTGTTAATATATGCTGTTCTCCACAAAACAGCAAGCCAACAACTGTTTACAACCACTGTGCATGTTGAATATTACTGTATGGTATTGCAGCCTCTGTATGGCCTCGAGGTAATCATGTAGTTGCAGACACTTTTGTGTGTTGGTGTTCTCCTGGCACTGCAAGGCCTTCCATGTACAGTATGAATCTCTTGTTTGGACTCTCCAGCACTCATTGGTGTTTTTAATAATACAAATCATACAACCATGTCTATGCAGCCACTACGACCTAAATTAAACCGTGGCTCTCTCTTTCAGATCACATCACCTCATGACACACTAGACTGGGTTTATGGGTCATTTGCAGCGCACGGAGTAATGGAAGCATATCCGGTCTAAATGAATACACTAAGGCATTGAATGTTCGCTGTCCATTTCTTCTTTCATTATCTAAGATGCTGTGTGATGCAGTGTAAATATGAGTTTTAACTAAGATGCAAGAAGTATGATTGAGACACAAGTTGCTTGACTTGCACAGTAGCTTGTGAGTAAACCGGCATAAAGACTTCTCTTTAAGTTGCTTTGCATTGAAATAGAAGAAATCAAACGAGGAAAAAGGTTGACATCAATATTTAACTCATTTTTCCAAACTTGAAATATTTGTTGTCCAAAATTCCCATTCCCTAGTGAAATATATATTCTCTTTGCTTTTGAAATGTAAAAACATTACCTGGAAAAAAACTTTTTATGAAGGGATTTCTGATTTTTAGAAACATTTGTCAATTAATTGATCCATTAGAACAACTGATATTATAGCATGTCAATATTCTGATGTTCAGAGTGTTCAGATAGAAGAGAAACAATACACATGTTAACATTTATTGTATTGTATCTTAGAGATCTACCCTTTTTGGCCTTTTTTTTCACCATGATCAGAGAGCGTCAGATTTTTTTGGCTTATGTCGGTAGGCAAACAAAATGTGAGAGCGCAATTAGAAGCCTCTACACATTTTTCATCTGATCAATCCAATACGTCATTGTTTCATTTTTGGCCAGTTTCAACCAAACTGTCGTTTGAATGATCCTTCTAAAAAAAACACATATGTTCCAATGATTGGAATAGCTATTTTTGCACATTATGTCCTTAATATGGCAAATGTACAAGATATACAGTACATAACTACTTATGTAGGTATATGTATATACGAATAACTGTAATAATGAATACACTCTTTTTAAATTTGATTGAGCTTTTTGTATATTAATATAAACACAACGCTTAGTACAACATTGGTTCAGACAGTCTATACACTTTTACATTTCACAAGCTCCCAATGAGTACAATAAATAGGAAATAAATAAAAGAATAAGAAATAAAAAATAGTCCCCAGTTCCCAGTTCTGGAAGTTTAAAATGAAAGAGGCAGAGGCTAACCAAGGACATACATCGAAAGCACTGAAGCCACTGGGGTTTTGGAAAAGTTAACATATGGAGTCCAAATGTTCATAAACTGTCCCTCTAAAGAGTGAAGCAGACAGGTCAAGTACTCAAGAGGAAACATTCCATAATTATCTTATGCCAGTTTGATTTAGTAAGGGGGTTTGTCACTTATCAAAGACAGAAAGATGTTCTTCCTTGCTGCATACGTGAGGATATTATACAGTCTGGTAGAGTTGGCATCCACAACAGTATCTTGACTGGGGTAACCCAGGATTAAAGAAAGAGGGTCCATGCGCAACATAATGCCAAAAATATTTTCCACATCTTAAAAAAACACCCAGCCAGTATGCTTGAATTTTAGGAAGAGACCAGATATGAAGAGTATAGGTCTATCTGACAATTTTTTTTAGTTGGAATGGTAGATTCTTGTGTATCAACATAGCAACCCCTCTGCTACTGGTGGTAAAAGACAAAAAGTAGACCTGGCCAACCCAACTGTGCTTAAGTTTGAGATGCTTTCTGTTCTCTAAGTGGGACTATTGTAGTAGAGCCAAATTTACCCCTCCTTCAACAAAGAAACCTTTATGCGCTTCACATTACCCCTCAAACGCCTTAAATTCCATGAACAGTTTTTCCTATTAGGTGGCATCATTCTATTTGCAATTATAATGAAATAAGTTGAGTATCCACACAGATGACCAGATATGCAGTTTTATATTGCTTATATTGTACTGCTTTTAGGGGAATGTTTTTTGGTAGTTTACCTAAATATATTGACATGATACACTGAGTTTAGGAGACTAGTACTGAGCATAATGAGCAAGTAACACAAAACCAGAACATATGGAACCATAACAGCAGAAAACTATATTTGTTAAAGAAAAAAATAATAAAAGAAAAAAAGGGGAAATGGCCAAAGAAAAAGAAAACCAAGCAAGTGACATAACCCAGTTGGCAAGGGCTCACCGCAACACCAAATTATTACAGAATAAACAAAAGTTTTCAACTTATGAACCTCAAAATGTGAATCATTGTCTACTCATGAACGAGCTGGAGTTCCACTGAATGAACCCTGGTGTATAATTAAGCAAGGGGGGGACACCCCTTATGATATATTATGACATATTATGATAATGAATAATCCATTCACATGAATGTAACATGTATCATTAGAGTATAGTCACCAGTTTACATTACAGAGTGTCCAAACTTAGCTTTTATATGATCAGAGAGTCCGTCGTTCCTGACGTGCTGCACTGGCTGCAAAAGCCCGAGCCTCTGTCTGGGAGAGGAAGGTTTTCTTGGTGCCATTAAGTGACACTTGTCCCTTTGCAGGGAAGAGCATGGGGTAATCAGCACCGATTTTTCTGAGATGTTGTTTGGCTTCATGAAACTCTTCCCGTTTGCAAAGTACTGCGGCAGACAGGTCATGAAAGAAGGATGTTTTCCTTCCCTCCAGAGTAATATCCCTGTTTGCTGCTTTTCCTCGTACTGCTGTCATCACTCTGTGCTTGTCCGGTCAAGAAAATCTGGTAGCCAGTGTTCAAAGAAGTCCAAAACATTTCTCCCCTCCATATTCTCTGGCAGGTTGAAGACTCGGATATTATTTTTTTGCCGCCCTAGGTTTTCCAGTTCGTCGAGGAGGGATTCTACTTTTCTCTCCAAGGCTACTATTCAATTGGCTTGCGGCTTGTTAGCGGTCTCAAGTTGTAGCATCCTAGCCTCTGCTTCATCCAAGCGGTCATTAGTCCTCTTCAGCTCAGTAGTATCAGAGAGGACTGTTTTAGCCAAAGGGTCGAGTTCGTTAATAGCCACCATTAGTTTAGTGTTCATCAAATCCAGCGCTTTTAGCAAGTCTTGGTTTAAGTTCTGCTTTCTCACTGTGACTGTCTTCACCTGCTCGCTGCCATGTTGGGCTAGCTCCATATCCATGTTGACGGTTGGCTGTTGTTGCTTAATCTTTCCCTTTCGCATTGTTTGGTGTTTTGTCCAGAAGTTACCCCAATTCACTTTAATTTAATAACTCTACTTTAAAAGATCTACATACCCACACTTTGCAAAATGAACTATGTTAATAAACTAATATACTATAAAGTGAAATTAAATATAAAGACCATCATTTACCTCCTTTTCTCTGCACCTTCTGCACCAATAAACAATTAGACCCCTAGCAAGCACGCAAGCTGGCTTACTAGCAAGCCAGACAATGTTCTGTAAATAGTGTAGGATGAAAGCAAGTCTGGTGGGTGGAATTGACAAGGTAACGTTAGCTAACTAGCCAGCAGCGGGCCGTTTGGGTTTTGTCCCTCCCCTCCCACCGTAGGAAGACATCTTAGCCAAGAAAGCAGATGACAGTGTGACCTAGTGACAGAGTGACCATGGGCTTTAGTCGGTTCTGCGGTTGCTGATTTGACCAAACCTTGTTTGTTGTGGATATCAAAGCAATCTTTGAATCAGGTTTCCCTTTTTGAATGACGAATCGATCATCAACACCTTCTGGTGGGAGAGTTATTTCCTTGCATGCATGCACAGAACGTACGTGGTACTTGGCCGTCGGCTGTAGTCTCTGGGTGTGTCCACTTGGGGCTGGGCAAAATAACAATGTTTTATCGATAACGCTATATGAGATTAGATATTGTCTTAGATTTTGGATATATCGTAATATCTTAGTATGGTAAGTGTTGTCTTTTCCTGGTTTTTACAGGCTGCATAACAGTAAAGTGATGTACTTTTCTGAACTTACCAAACTGTTCTACTGTTATATCATTTCTTTACCCACTAAGTCATTAAATCATTTATGGAGAATATTTATCACAAATCTCATTGTGTAAATAACAATCAACCATACAATATCGTCGCAATATCAACATCGAGGTATTTGGTTGAGAATATCATGAGATCTGATTTTCTCTAGATTGCCCAGCCCTAGCTCGAGTGCTAATTTTTGTCCAAGACAAAGGTGGCGTGAGGTGCCACCACAGTCGGCCTTTCTTCACTTCTAGTTCCTGGCTGTCGGCTTGGTGTGTTAGGGCCTTTAGAATAACAGATCTTAGAGCTTTCCATTATTAATTCATTTTCATGAGCTGATAAACTACATTTTTACAAAGTCTGCAGCGTGTCGTTGCTCGTCCCAACGTATTGGTTAGCATTACCAATAATCCAAAAGTCAACACAAACTAAATTTTTATTTAAAATATCATATTGCTCCTAATTTCTATGTAGACTCTCACACCACTTGCAGTGATGTGGGTGAGTTAATGGTCATGGACGCCACTGTGTATAATATAAATATATATATATACTGTACATGTGTGTGTATATATATGTATATATATATATATATATATATGTATATATTTTATTTTTGGCTACTATCATTGTGTGGTCACGTAGATAGAGATGCAGATGCACTTCAGATTCGAGGATAACAGGCAACACTGCTTCTTGCTCCTCATTTGATATTTCAAAGATGCTGCTATGCTTCAGGAGCAGCAGCTGTTTCTTGGGTGCTAATCTTGGCACACCAAAGTCAAAGAGATGGCTTTCAAAGCTTTCTTTCTGCCATCATCATTACTGAAACTACAGATGGTCCCAGTTTTGCATGCTACGGCAAGGCAGGGAGTGGAGCTACTACTGAAAGGGAATTTATTGTTTTTGTGGGAGTGGTTTGATATCCCAAACGAATATTTTTTTAAACAATTAATCTAGCGATTATTTTCTCGTTAAGTTGACTAATATGACGATTCATTTTTTTATTAGTCTAACAACTTTTCAATCACCAATTATTTTCCCATTGGTTAATTATCAATTTATACAAAACAAATTTGAAAAAAAGTTCAAATCTCTATTAAAATTGTTTAACATTGCACTCTTCAAGTAAAATTAATTCGTAGTGTAACCTGAAGCCAGATGTAGGCTATCGATCCCAACAACAAAATAAAGTCACTTTCAGGAGCCCAAGCCCGATTTCAACGAGACAATTTTTTAATATGTAGGCCGTTATAACTGCGGTTATAAAGGACTCATGATATATCTAAAACAATCTGGCCTGGTTGCACACTTATTGAAGACAGTACTACAGATTGGGTAGACACAGCACAGTTTACCTCGCACTAAAGTCAGCGCAGGGAATACTGTATACGGCCGAGCTACAGGAGAAGCTGGAGAGCCATTTTCTTGCTGTTATTCTGACTCAGATCATTTTACAAAGTCTACAAATTACCTCATCGTTGGTGGCAATAAGAGTAATATACTCCCACACTTTAGAAGACTGTGTACGAGCCTTTTTCTCAACGTGTTGTTGCGAGGAAATCATACTTCCGCTGTTGTTAGAGTCAGCCATGTTATTTTTAGACGTGACGTGTCGACGCAAATTATTTGTCTCATATTTGACTTATTATGCTCAGTTTTGGGTTTGTAGTTGTATTTTGTTTTTCTACTACAACATGTTTATATGCTTTAAAGAAACTCTTTACTTCTCTCATAATGCCCATAGCTGCTTCACCTGTATTCACCCTCTGTGGGACATGCTCGGTTGAAGCCCCTAGTGTCTTTAAGCCCCCGTCTTGAAGAAAAAACGCAGTCTGCAGTGATTGTTCTGTATTTCCTGGTATGTCCGTATCTCTGCTCAGCTCTCGCTGTTTCTGTACTGTCCATTGTAGCTGGGAATGACATTAACAGAGTTAAGCAGCACTTTCTACCCTGAAAAATCATGAATAAAGCCTTCAAAACTAAATAGTACACAACCAGACATGTACCTCTAGCTCACCCTGTAAGAGTGTTGGCCCCATGTTGGATGAGTCCTGCAGCGATGCGGGTTCGAGTCCGACCAGCAGCCCTTTGCTGCGTGTCATCTCTTTATCTCTTTCCCCTTTTTATGTCTATCTAATTTCACTAAAAATAAAGGGAAATGCCCAAAAAAATAATCTTAAAAGAAAGGAAATTAGACCCAAGATTGAGGAGAAAATGAATCTGTAAACCAGACGTTAGCATGTTTATGTAATCCTCACAGGGATAAGTTTTACATACATTTACTCTATTATGTTTATGTGCATTTGACTTTTGAACATGACAGGAAATAGGTCTCCTTTAAAATTCATCCACTGATCATGAAAATAGGCCACGGTGTGCTTATTCTCTTGGTTTGATGTTGAAATAATTGAAAGCTATGTAGGTTCATCAAACGTGAACTGCATCACCTCACCACATCATCACACTCAGCAGGAACCACTGGGTTACCATGGTGAGAGTGATTGAGGGTCCATTAGTGAACTGTTTGTATTGGTCACACAACAGGTTGCTGTGATCTGTGTGGAAGGATGGATGCAATTTTTATTTTAGTTTTCTTTCCTATGGAGGAATCAGCAGTACTTTATGAAAATGCACTCTAGAAATTCATTTTAATTTCTCCTTGATAGAAAATGTATTAGCCTCAGATTCAATCATTTCCTCAATCCAGTTAACAAATGTTGGAAAATCAGCTAGCAGACTTTTGAAATAGAACAAAGTGTGCAAATAATGGCATCTTCAGCAATCTTTTTTTGTTTCTGTAAAACCTTTTGAAAAACTAAACAACTTTCATCTGATCATATCCATCCCTAGCATGTACAAAATACAGATGTTTGAATGCAGTTTACAACCAGCATTGTGCATAAGAGGCATGGGCATGCATAACTTGTATTCTGCTCTGATTCTTGGGGGTTTCTAATTAACACAATACAAATTTCTGGTTTAAAAGAAACTTTCAAACTAGGCATTTCCTTCAATGTCATGTAACAAAAATGTGACTGTAATGCAGATGCATTGTCCCTGGAAGTTTCTTTCTTTTTTGGGAAGGGCACATTTTAAAATTACTTAAGATAACGGCTTCTAGCATTCGACATTGGCAGTAACCTCATCACAAATCCTATCAGCTGTTGCAGAAATTTAGTAAGTTGGACCTATTTAAACGTGTTGCCCAGAGCTGAGGAGACAAAGGAAATTATCAATTAAAAAAATAGAGAGCCTTCAGGTTAAGTTTCATGTCTTAATGGATGCAAGGTCTGTTTCTTGTTTTCCTATTTCAGTCTGTGATGTAAAGACTGAAGGGCGAAGGGTAATTTTATTTGAAGACACTCACCCCGTAGGAAAGCAATGGAGATAGAGCTGTTACTTTCTCAGATCACCAAATAATTCCTGATTTTAATGGAAGTTTGGTCTATAAGGCTGATATTGCTAAAAAAATTGCGATGTTTAAGTACGGTAAATAAAAAGTTGTGCCGTGTGCACGGCACTCTAGTCTCTTTTTGCACTGTAGTCTCCACGTTGTAACAGCCTTCACTTTACAGACAACAGATGAAGACACCGTGTTATAAGAAGCTTGTTGTTTTTATTGTGTGTGTGTGTGTGTGTGTGTGTGTGTGTGTGTGTGTAAGTAATCTTTATTTATATAGCAGCTTTCACAGACAAGAAGGGTCACAAAGTGCTTTACAGTAAATCACATAACATACTAAACCATATTGCTAGTTAAAGGCTTGTCTAAAAAGATGTCTTCAGGTGTTTTTTAAAAGGTTTCCACAGAATCCAAGGCTCTCAAGGCTAAAGAGAGAGAGTTCCATAGCCTTGGATCCACCACAGAAAAGGCACAATCACCTCTGGTTTTAAAACGTGTTCTGGGAACAGTTAAAAGGTCTTGGCCTGAAGACCTCAGAGAGCGACCCAAAGTGCAGTAGTTCCTGGATGAAAGAGGGAGCTTGACCATGCAGTGCTCTATAAGTAGTGATTAAAATTTTAAAATGCACTCTAAAACATATTGGTAGCCAATGAAGAGCCTTAAGCACAGGAGTGTATCGCCTGCTGGTCTTAGACAAAAGTCTTGCTGCATTCAAAACTACCAATAATCTTTCCAAGAGGAAGCATATACAAACAGAACAGCAGGGGCCGAGCACATAACCTTGGGGCACACCACAGGACAGATGAGCAGAGTCTGACATACAGTACAGTATATGTTCCTATGGACACAGCAAAACTTGTGTGTGTGGTACATAAAAAGAGCAGAGGACACTGGCTGTCAGTCCATTAGTTTGGTTTCTTCCCTGCTTGCTTTTTGTGGTTGATACGTTCCAAAAATCTTTATGGCTCTGCTACGTTCTTACAGTATGTGAGTGCTCTGATTAAAGTAGTTGCAACAGTCCACCCGATGATGCAAGACAAATTGAAGCTTCGAATATATTCAAATATTTTTCACTATAACTTTGAAGCGGCTGAATTGACTTTTCGGGACAGCCTTAATCTTCTGTAGGGAATCAGCCCCTTTCTATTAAATCATTGCTGGCTGGGGAATGCTTTATAATGTCAACTAAGTTTCCTCAAGGGAAATGTTGCCAAATGTCACTCTTTAAATGTTTCTTTCCTGGAGACATGGGTATCCTTCCTTGGAGATGATGGTAGGCACAAATGTCTGTCTGTTCTGTTCATTTGTTTAGCCATTATTTCATTTAATATTGCCTTGGTCTCCCAGGATCTTCACAACATTACAAATACAATTCAAAATGCATATTTGCAAACATCTGAAGTCATGACTCTCAATCCACCAGACAATGAGCTAACAGAAAACATTTGCATCTACATGGATATATCTTGTGGGAGTATTTGCATACCAACTATCATTTTCTATATTTATTTAACAGAGGCTTTGCGATATGATTACTTACCCAACCTGATGTTGTTTGGACAAATAGTAATTCAGTGCCAACTTGATCTGCAGGTGCCTCCAGCGTGTGAGACAACAGCAGTGACAAACGGATGGTAATTTCTGGCTGTACAACCTTTCAACCACCCACCTCACACTCCAATCCTTTCACTCCCGCTCCTTCCTTCTGCCCTTGTGATTAATGTGTCTTACTCTCCACATGCTGCCCTTAAGACAACAGCAGCTTACTGCTTCCCTTACCCCGCCACAGGTCACCAGAGTGACACAGTCATATAGGATTAGCATTCGCATATGGGGTGAACAGTGTTTTTGTGCGTGCATGTGAGGGCAATTTTGCAATTTTGGGGCCAATTTATGTCAGAAGAGAAGAAAGGTACAGCAGCTCGAGTGGGTTGATGCCTTGGCAGTCATGTTGTTGCGAAAAACAAGGCTGGAGGGGGTGAGATAGGGATTAGAGGGGGTGATTCATTGCAATCTGCCACAATGGTATATGTGCCCAAAACTGAAATCTCAGCCTTGGTTCTGCCTTAATAAAAGCCTGCTGGCGTTGAACCTTATTACTCAGCAGTCACATGCCAAAAGACATCTCATGTTCCACAGTAAGACCACACAATTCTCTATCTGGTCTTGCATTGTAAATGGTACGAAAATGCTCAATATATGTTTTATTTCTTATAGGGCATCTTTGGCAAAATAATGCCATCCAGAGCATATCAAACCAATTTGTTGTCTGAAAAGTAAATTTTTGAGACTCAAAGGAGTTGAGTGATTTATTACTTATGTTGAAATATGAAGTATTTGTACGGAACTCTCATTCTGTTTCATAACTGTCCTCAATAGACTGGGCCCTTTGAGATGATGAGAATGGGCTGTGGCATAAATGATAAGTGATGCCAAAAAGTAATTCCATGTATTGTTAAAATAATGTTTTATTTTTATTTATTTCCAGTCTTTCGATTCAAGGCAACCACTGGCCTTATTTGTAGGGAAGCAACCTTGGAGAAATCATAGCCCAAAGGGAGCGTTGCAGACTGTGCCTCTTTTCGCCTCATCACCCTCTCTATCCCCCAGACAGAAGTAACAACTTTTAGACAACACAAGGCCAAGAACACAGAGGTTAAATAATCTGGGTGTCAATAAAACCGGTTCCTGGTTTCAACTGCAATTTGAAGGAAATCATGGAGAAGGGATTTTGCTGCCAGTAATCCTCAGAAGTGTCTAGGGTAAATCCTACCTGCATGGCTGGAACAAGGATGACGACCCGGTAGCTTTCTGTTTGTTCACACAGTGAATGGAATTTCTGATAGTATTATTCAGTAGCCATACATCTTAAAAATGACCATTGCCATTTTCCTTTTGTCATCACTGCATGTGATGGTTTTGTTACTGTATGATGAAAGTAAAAGATTGGAATTGGTGACAAACAAAAAGACCAATCCCCACAGAAATGTCTGACTTCATTGCACTGGATGAGATTGAACCTGTCTTTCTAACCACCTTTCTGTCCACCTGCCACTGAACGTCAATTTAGTCGGTCCAGGTGCATGCTGAACTCTGCTGTCAGTCAGCAGTCTAAAGGCTAATTTAGAAAGACACTCTCTGTCCATCTGTGCTCAGCCTCCGTTTAGTTTGGAAAGCCCAACTGGGACAAATTTTTTGCAAGAAAGGTGCCTTGGACCTTTTTCATCTTCACAACTTTAAAACCAACTTATCCTAAAAAATGTGTTACATTTTGTGTAATAAAACCTACTTATCCTAAAAATGTTTTACATTTTGTGTATAATAGCATATATCCTCGGTCTTGATTTGCTTCGCTGAAAGAGAGGGCTGTAAATCGGAGCAATTTTTTGCACCTTTCTAATCCTCTTACACTCCATCTTTGACCCCTTATCTTGGTTTTCCTTAAAATTACAGAGGCTAATTACATAGCACTAGTAGAAATTCAGCTGGATTGAGTGTAGTTCTGGGGCATATGTGATGTAACATTTGTCGTGCAATTTCTGATGCTGAAGCTAATCCTGTCAAATGAGGATGAGTACAGCACAATCCCTAGTCTAAAACAACCACACAGGCAGCTGATACATCTCCCCCTCACATCAGCCTACTAAAGCTGATCTAAACCAAAAGGATACATGTCTCTATAGCATAGACAATGCGTCTTCTTAATGTCTGTTGATTTTAATATGCATTAACCATTGGTGTCATGATATAGTTTCTGAGATGTTGCTGTAGGGGCATATTGGAGAAAATATAGAATAAACTAAATAGCCACCTCCATTGTGATTGTTTTAACAATATTGTTATATCCTTTTCTGCCTCATACAGTACTAGAGCTCATGTAAAACAAAGAACATGTAATCTATTTCATAAAGGACTTGAAACTAAGTGACTTAGCAAGATTCAAGCCATAAATCAAAAAAAATATGACACCCTTTTGTACCTTTTGAAGGGTGCTTTATTTTTGCACTGAGTGACCTTCACTGATATGGATTACTGTTACATTTGCCCAGCAGACAGAGGAAAGTTTATAAAATATGTCTGCCATATCTTCTCATAAGGGCCATATCTTTGCCACATTGTCCAAACAGATCACATAGGAAGCCTGTATAACTGTGGCCTCTGTAAAGCTGCCAAGTCAGGCTGCTGTCTCTGTGGGAAAGCCATATATTTGCTGTCGAAGAGTGTAGTCATAAACGAGCTGGTCTCTGTCCATAACTTTCCTTTTATTGTTTATCATCCCATTCCAGAGCACAGTCACCATCTTTAAAACCCCATAGGACAGGTCATCTCTCATGAAACATAGATCTGAAATTTTGACACCAAAACTGGGATGGAAAGGTGGAAAGAGCAAAAAAAAATACAAAGACGCAAAAAGGAGATGCTATATTTCAAGACCGACAGACTGTTTTGGGCATCTGGCGGCTGTTGCTATCACCTCTGCTCTGTGCAGTTGGGTCATGAATCAAGCAAGTCAGCCAAACTCGCATATAGTAGAGGTCAAATATTATCCTCACAAGCACAAATGACATTTACAATGACAATGTTAAGGCAGGATTGGCAGCCCTATAGAGGCCTTTGGGCAATAAAGTGATTAGGGCTGCACAATTAATTGAATTTTAATCACAATCACAATTTTGGCTTTCCACGCTCAAATTTGCGTGATTGAGCGATATTATAAATGCGTCATTCCGTTCCGTCTACCGCTCTTTAAACCACTGTCTGATCATGTGCCAGTCAGAGTTGTTCCCTGCACCGTGCAGCTTAGTTTCTAGATGTAGACAGTCACAGAGGATAGGGTAACGTGAGAAAAATTACACAACAGGTAGAAGTCGCTCATACATTGGTCATAAGGTTTACCATTAAACGCAACATTTTGTCCCATCTATGTTGTTTTCAGACAGCAGCAGTGACCAGTGCTACTTTGTGTCTGTTAATTCACAGGGCTCTAACAGTGTGACGAACATCTTTCCTAGGTTGCACCGGTGCACCTAATGTCCTCACATCCGCTGCCTCTCCAAGAACAAAACAATGTTGTTTATATCGATATGGTTTAATTTTGCGTTAAGTGACCCATTGCTTCTGCAAAGCCGTGCCTGTGTTTGTATCTCTCCTCTTACTCTCTGTGCATCCCCGCCCCCGTTCACTCACACACTGCTCCCCAGCAACAGAGACAGAGCGGCGACAGCGGTCCACACTTCTGACATTTGTCCGCAGTTTTAATTGTTATTAACACAGCTGTATATTGTTAAGCATGAGAGGCAAACTTGTATCTGTACCAGTGTTTCTGCTGGTAACTGCTATTGCGGTCACCACTGCGAAAAAAACACAGAAGTTATTGAATGCAACTAACGTCAGTTCATTGAGTAACAGCATGTGAGACGGAGCCTGCTGGACCTGGGCGAGAGATGTGACCCATGGCCAGAATGTCATAGTTCATAAAAATGCAGCGCAGTGACGATACAGATTTCATACATACGACGTGTGTTAGTCTGCTGACCCGCAATTCAACCCACGCAGGACCCATTCATAATTAGTCAGCCGTCCCTCTCTGGGTACCATACACTTCAGTCCATCGCACCCCCCCCCCCCCTTCCCTATCTCTTTTAATCAGTCTGTTACTGTTGTTGAAAACAAGTGAAGGATTTTTCTTAGATGTTTTTTTTTTTTCTTTTTACATATCGTAGGCTATTTATCTCAGATTTTTTTTTCTCCATGTAAACATGTATGCTGTATATTTTAATCTGGGAAGGAAATCCTGTTTTTGCATTTAATTTTAATCCCAATATCTGTTTTAATAAAAGAGCTTGGGAGAAGTGGCTTTGACCTTAAACTGAACATTTAACCCACTTTGTAAAAATAATATAGAGGTATATATAATTTATCGCCATTCAGCCGAAAAATACAGAGGTATGATTTTTTTTAGTCCTGGACTAGTAGAAGATCTCTAGCACAATATGAATGCACAATATGGATGTGAAAGCAATGCTTTTTGTTACAATAAAATTAGTTTTGGTTAAAATCAACAAATAATCGTGATAATTAATTGGCCATAATAGTGCAGCCCTGAAAGTGACGATGTCCCACACACTATGGATTGAAAGCGGAAAGTCTGGGGGAAAATGTGCCTTCAGTGACGAGCTCCTATAAAACGTACAAGGGGGAAGAGAGGGACAAATTTGGGATATCACAAGTTCTATAAATTTAATCAAAAGTGGTCAGTAAAGTAAAGAGAATAACAAATAACACAGAGTAGCTGAAAGACGCAATCATTTGTTTTTGATCCACTTTGCGGCAGAGCATGCCATCAACACAACACTGCCATTTGATCACCGCATGATGTTGATATTAAGATAGAAAATTTATGTGTAGTCAGTTTATTTACCACTAAAAACAGTTGTAAATACATAGAAAAAATAAAAAAATACAAATCTACTGGGGAAAAAAATGGTCACACAAGAATATAAAGGGAACATAAGGTTCTGTTAAATGTCCATATAGTGTGCAAAATTACAAGGAATGGTAAAAGCAAATGCAGTTGGTGATTCTTATTAATTCTATATAGTTTGTATACATGCATAGTAAACAGAAGTACTGTCAGGAAGATGGCTGTTTTTAAAATATACATAATGTGCAAAACATATGCAAACATTCTCTAAATCACTAACTTTGACACATCCACTGTGGTCATTTACTGGCTGTAGCATCTTCTCATCCACTTCACACTTAGCAGGAGAAATCATTTCCAACCAGTTGTTTGATGGTCATTTTGTTAGTAGTATGGATACATAGCAATTCATTTTAAAGAAAGACCTGTGTCAGCCCGTGGGGGAAGGATGAATGATCAAAAATCCTGTTCCTTCCACAGTGTAATTACCTTTTAATAACAGTATATTTACTGTATTAGTCAAGCTCATCTGGAAATTATCTCTCTAATTGCTCAATTAGCACGTGTAGCATCAGCCCCCACAAACGCCAGTTCTGTCATTATGCAAAGTTATCTTGTAAATGAAAGACTGCACTGCATGGAAATTTGCTTTTAATTATTTTATTATTATAAGTTATGCAAATGTATCATTTCTGGTTTAATGATGATTACATGTCAGTGTTGTCTCTCCGTTGGTCACGAACATCACTCTTGGTTTAGGGTTAATGTAATCTGTGGGCTTTCCTCCTCTGCACTTTAATAGAGCGGAGTGTGTTGTGGCTTTTATGGACTGAAGTCAAACACCTGCAGTATCTGTGCTCACATTTGCCATCATTTATGAGGATCAGCGATGTTTTGAAATTTCCCTTCGTACAGAGATATAATTAGGAGAAGAATTTGATTCATTAGCCTATGAAAAGAAGTGTACCTTCCTCCCTGGGCAAACGGCCCTCCCACTTCAAAGGGAGCACAGGTTCTTTGATCCATGACCAGGAGTAGGAGATGGTTAGAATGGTACCACCGTGATTACTGTGCACTTCATGGCTTCGCCTCTGCCTCTGGACACCAGTTCTGAAAGATGGATGGTGATCGTCAGCCATGTTAGAAAGATAATGCGATCTGACTCCGAGAGGATTTGGCCCCTAAACCTGCTTGGCCCCAGCTGTCGAGATTAACTTTGTGTCTTGTCGTTTGATGTCCACCTTAGGTTTGGCTCATTCTAGTATCTTTCTTTTCTTTATTTCTTTCATCTCTTCTCCACGTGTGGTCCATTTTACTGCTCACTGACCTTAACACTGATGCAGTCGCACACAGACTTGGGAGACCGATGTGGGCACACAAACTCGCACGTTCATTTTTCTCTTTCGGCTGTTCTTTGAAGAGGACAAGGTTATAGTCCAATTCCCTTTGTGGCATTGGTCCGCTTAATGTACCAGTCACATCCAATGTACCGGTCTTCGTTTTGATTACAGCGTTCTCTGTTGGTTGCTGATGCAAAGTGTGCGAGCCTTTTCAGAATCTTTTTTTTTTGTCGCCTACCTTCTCTTCTTTAAAAGCTATTTTTTATTTATTTTTTTACAATTCCTCTACAGATAGATGCACTATTTTGGGGTGGAGAGAATCCCAATTAATTTAGAGGTCGTTTGTTTAGTCTTCCTCATCACATCAATTTTATGCAGAAGGGAAACCGGGAAAATCATTACACGGCTTAAAAGAAACCTAAGTGAATTACAGTAATTGTTTAATGCTTGGTCTTGATCAAGCTAAGTGTCTGTACAGGCTTTTATTTATTTCCTTAATAGCCCCTTCATCTCCCAAGGTCCCTCTGTTGGCTGATAAAAGAAACATTCATGAACAAATGAACAGAGGACAAATCCAACTGTGAAAAAAGCTGCTGCTGTTGGGTTGTTTGTACTTGGAGAAGATACTGAACTTACTCATTTTCTCAAGTGATGAGGGAAATATTTTTTGGGTATTTTTTGAGGTATTTTTTTGTGCCCTGAGATGTTTACCCATCTCAAGCAGTGATCAGCGAGAGTGGGCAATTTTGTTTGTGTGAATGTATGTTTTGGGGTGCGGTAAGTATTTGTGTCTCCAGGTTGTTTTATAGGTAGTAGAATGGAGCTGTAAGAGAAGCAGACACCAGACAGAACACATAAGCTTTTGTATGATTTTATTAAAGGAATTTATTATGTATTAGGGCTGCCCTCTCTTTTTCATAATATTTCTTTGGTCAATTAGTCAGTCAATTAGTTTGTATGCTTTTGTTTCATGCTGAAGGACTTACAAGAAACATCTCTGGTAAACACACAATTTAAAGTCTCATTTTTGCATGATTCTTTGTAAGGAAACTTTCTTCAAAGAAATTAAATCTAATCCATTAGTTGACAAAATATTTGTGTAATTCAACTACAAATTTCTTTAATTGAGGACAGCCCTAATGTATGTGTGACTGGATGAAATCAACTGACCTTTTGTTGACTTGAAAATACTGAAGATTTGAGTCTGATGGTAACAGTGTGGTTTGATACAACAAGAACACTCCTTGAGCAGCTACAAAATACAAGAACACACACACACACAGAACACAAAAAATACAAAAGAAGAGCAGCTTTTCTATCAGTCTACAGCTATCTATTTTTGAGGAACAATCGGTTTCAACAGGATTACAAGATGCCAACAATCATTGTTGTGTTCAAATCAAACTTTCTTGTTTATGAATTTGTGTACCTACTACCACAGTAATGTCCACACAGCCACAAACCCACGGGACCATGTTGTTTATAAAGCACAAAATCAAAGTAGCCCAAAAATACTGTGAAAATTAATTCTATTTTAGCTGCACTGTTAGCAGATATAGTTTGGCTTTGGCACAAAGTGAACTTATCCTGCCAACTAGAGTTTCACTTGAAGCACTGAGGATCGTTGTGTGTGTGATGCTTAAGTCTAGGGCCGTAATCTCCCAGTCGACTAGTCGATTTATTGGTCGATACGTTTTGGCTCGACCAAAATTCTGATTGGTCGATTTTTTTTTTTTGCTGTGTTATTTCATCAGAAGCATAGACCGTTACGGTTTATGGGTGGAAAGCACTAATTGCTAATGGGGGTGTTTTCAGAGCATCCCTGTTGCACAGGTAACAGTCTGTCTTTAGCACAACCCCCTTGTTTTCATAATTTCGATAGCCCAACCCACTGGGGACAGATTGAAGAAAGCCTTGGTTTAGTGGTTTGCTGAATATTTCTTTTATTGTGTTTAATTTACATTCAGTCATCCTGTACCATGTCGAAGACATCGGCAGTGTGGCAGCATTTTACAAATATAGATAACGAAAAGAAGTAAAATGCAAAGTTTGCAAGCAACAGATTGCATATCACAGCTTGACTACAAACATGGCATATCACCTAAAAACGGTAAGCTAACTTTTCTGCGTTAGGCTTTCCTGTCTCTTTTTAGCAGGCTATATGAACATATCAGAATTGGCATATTTCATAGTCTAATAATGGTTTTATAACTACCGGCGCACCCTCCCGCAATGACGGTAGCGTTCCACAGACCCCGCTGGATGTTAAGCCTCTACCATCCAAACGCAAAAATAATATCACGGAAGGAATTTTCAACTTTATTGCTCGGGATATGAGGCCTATTGCTTTTGTGGAAGGCAGAGGTCATAAGAACTTGTTCATATACAGCGCCATCACGCAAAATGTGAGGGACTCACGGAGAAAGTTTCAGAGTTAATACAACACAGCGAGGCACTGAGCGCTGTCAGAGCCGACAGACGAGTGGCATTTCAGTGCAAAATAATGAGGTCAAAAACGTTTTAATATACTGCAAATAACCTACAAGCACAAGTACTGCGGGACAGAACAGTTAATTAATCTGGCATTTTTTCCGCCCATCCGCACCGCACCCCCCCCAGTCGATTTTTAGTTGAAATACCCACGACTTCAGTCCACCAAGATTTTCTTTGGTTGATTACAGCCCTACTCAAGTCACAATTTGTGAATTTATCCGTCGACACTTTTCACATACAGTGCACAGACCTTGACACTCTTCAGAGAGCAACAAAGTACTCCAACACAAGGAGTTAAAAGAAAGGTCAGTTCATGATTGTGTTTGCTATAACCTTAGGAAAACCTTTGCTTCTTATTTGGGCAGGAACAGTGTTATGTCCTTTACTTGGGATTGGAGTATGGGAGAAAATGGTACCATAGACGAATGGTTCACTCCGAACAAATGAAGATAAATGTAGCACCACATTTGGCAGGCCAATTGGAGCTGAATTAAACCCACCTGCTAATTCATATGGTTTGCACAATCTGACATGGCTGCAACTTGAGGAGCAATGTTTGCTGCGGGGAGAACAAGTTTAATAGCCTCTTGTTGTAAATGTGCATTGGCGAGGGAGGACGAATGGTTTAATTGCAAAGTAAAATTGGAGAAACATAGTTCAGGGGCAGGCAATGTACAAGCTTGTATGTGGACTTTAAAACGGTAGCTTCACTAAAGCAGATACTGCTTTAGTAAAGCTACCATTTTAAATACTGATACAGTTGAGCCAGTAAAATATAGCTTGTAATCATAGATGACATGAAAACTCGCTTCATGATTTTTTCATTTACAGAAGGAAATATGGGTGTGCAGTGTAGCAAATTGTGATAATACTTTTGAATGAAACTTTTTTTTTTTTCTTTCTGCAACGTAAATTCAATTTCCTCTGTCCTTTGAGGTCAGTGAATCTTTGTCTGACTGTGCCCTCGGAAGGTAAACTTAATTTACTGCTATATCTCTTTCCACTACTAAGGCACAGCGTATCCAATAGTGAACCTCCTAAACATAATCAATTATCTGAGCGTAAATGGCAGAGAATGCAGAATGCTGATAAGACTTTGTAGACTTTTTTTTCTTAATGAAGAGAGAAAAGACGATTTGGTTCAATACCCTGGGGGGAGTTTTTTTCCTCTCCTGGTAAAAGAGAATTATTCATTGCATTCTCTAAGGGAAAAGTCGATCATTCCCAATAAGTCACCGCGTTGTTGTCCCTTTTCAGTTGTGCTGAGTAGGACCCTAGGCAATGTCGATTTTATGTCATATGCTTTGCTTTTTTTAAAGGCATTGTTGTCGGGCCGACGGTGAAGTGAGTTTGACTCGGTGGTATTATGAACACAATTGACACTCAGTGATATTTATCAAGGTGCAGTCGGACTGTCATGTTAAAAATGCTGCGTAGCCAAAAATCAGTAACGCCTCTGCTTTAGTGCAGGCTGTGCAGCCCTCCTTCCTCAAAATCACAAAATCATCTTCGGTGTCTTGTACTGTTTTGTAGTTTCAACAGTGAAGCATGGGATATTTCAAAAGCCAAATACTGTCTGTGTGCATGTGTGTGGGATTATTCAGTAAGACTAATTCGACCAGGTCCCTGTGTCTGTAATATTTTAAAACTAATGTTTCTGTTAAAAAACATGTATTTTGCCCCTGGGTCAAGTTCATGTCAGGCTATCTTCCTAATGCATTCTATTGATCACCTCATTCAGCTGATTTGCATGTGAGGAGCTGGTGTGCAGAGATGTGCAATGCTGCAAATAGATAAAGAATGACATTTCACTGGATATCACCTGTATTGATTTTTGTTCTGGTTTTTCTTCGCCAAGCTTTGTTGACAACCTCAGGCTTGTCTTGACAAATGCTATATGTGGGGTTATGCAAAGACATACAAACAATAGATTAGCCGTTTCTGCCTTTTTAATTTTTAAATGTAAAATGATTCAAAGTCATGCTGACCTTTAACAAGCCGCATCTGTGGGGAAGTAGAATTTATGTTCCGTGGGCCAGGCTTTATGCCAACACACTGGCTGCTGTTTTTCTACCATTAAACAAGAGTTATGTCACACTTCCCATTTAATCACAGGCTTTTTTCAGGGGTCCGGGCTGAATCAGTGTGCCTAGCCAATGACTCACTGTGAGGGGCCCATTTGACAGATTACACCCGCAGTCACACTTAAAGGTAATGTTAGCAGGCCCTTGGCGAAGGAGGAGGAGAGCCTAACAATTCCATTAAATGTTTTCAATTGACCTTCACAGCAAATGAACAGTTAGGTTCAACATAGTCAAAGTAGTGCTTAGTGCTCCAAAAGCCACAACATTCAAAATACCTGTTACAAAGCTGTTAATCATTATTTCTGTCAAAGTAATGTTTGCCATCATTGTATTAAGTCTATTGAAGTCACATTATATATCCTAAAATTGCTTAGGCCAGACTGTTTCCTCAAGGGTATTCTAGCACCTTTGAGGCCAAACTTGGCAGTTTCATGGTCCAGTGGTGTGCTGTAAGCTCCGTATCGCTGCTTAGGTGAGTCTCCGAATCATCTAGACAGCAGAGTGACAAAGTGTGGAGCAGAAACCTGTTTAACACTTCATCATCAGTGTCATAGACATCCAGAAGGAGAGAGGCAATTCAACACAGAGAGAGAGAGAGACTCCCGGCAAGGTTGATCACATCTGTGAAATTAGAAATACTTTAGACCTAAATGGCCACCAAGTGTGTTTGCTTTTGTAATTATCTGCAGCCACTCATTCCAAGTCTCCCCTTTCCCCCGAATAATGTTCTATGCTGTACACTTACTGCATACATACAGCCTAAATTTGTCAAAGTCAAATGGAATTTGGGGGCAAATCTCACAGCAATGAATACACCAACAAACTCTATTTCATGCACTGTTAGATTTAAAGAGTATTATAAGCTATCCAGGAAGAGATATCTTAAGGGTATTAGGTTTGGATGTGTTTCACAAAACATACTGCAGGGTGTTATAATAGTGGTTAACTGGCTGAATCAGTCCATGATAACACACTGGCTTGATAACCGTGACAGTCCTGTTGAATTAAATCTCCACAGATGACCTCTTCAGAAGTTTCTAAACAGTTGTCTTCATCTTTATTGCATTGTTAGACTTCCTGTTTTGTGTTTGGAACAGGGATTTGATTGCTGTATATTGTTGTTATTACCATCAAAAAGTTGTATATGTGTGCGTTCACCTTGTCTAATGTTAAATATCAGAGCCTTTTTTATACTTTTCACTTTTGAAATTCAGATTGCTTTCTGAAGCAGGGCAAGTTCCTGGCCTTATTTAGATAATGAGTGCACTATATATGCACATACTGCCCCTACTAGTTTTACTCAACCAAGGGTATGACCCAGCTGGCAAACTGAATATTCCATTTAGTAATGGGAATTGAATAGGAAATACTATCCACCTGGCACAAAGCTGTGTGTGTGTGTGTGTGTGTGTGTGTGTGTGTGTGTGTGTGTGTGTGTGTGTGTGTGTGTGTGTGTGTGTGTGTGTGTGTGTGTGTGTGTGTGTGTGTGTGTGTGTGTGTGTGTGTGTGTGTGTGTGTGTGTGTGTGTGTGTGTGTGTGTGGTTTTCTGCACCTTATTTATTTGATTGTGAGTGAGCCAGGTGGATGAAGAGGATAAGCGTTTTGGAGGTTAAAAAAAGAAGACAAGAAGTAATGTGGATATTGACCCAAATTCCCACAGTGTGTGGAGGTATAGAGGGGGTCGGCAGAGAGAGTGCTTCTGTTAAGGCCACGTGGGGTGAGGGATGAAGACTAGCTTTATAGAAGTTTTAACAATAGCTAGCCTGCAAAGCTTCTCCCCTAGAAAGTATAATTTCAAGGCTGTGCTGTGAAATCTGGTTAAACTTCTGCAAACTGGCTGTCTCAGAACTGTTTAATTCAGTAAACCATAGGTCCTTTACCCTTTTGTAAAAGTTGCTTCATCATTTAAAGCTTCACTGGAGGGAAATGTTTTTTTAGAGTGCTAACTTCCAAAAAATAAATTACTGACCTAACTTGTACAGATAATTCAGTTGATATCAGGTGTTTTTGAAAGATTGTGTATTTCTTATTAGGTAGACATACACTATGTAGTTTCTGAATATTTTTTCCAGGGAATTTTGTTTGTGTGCATTTATGTGTGTGTAAAAGTGTGGGAGTAGAACGTAAAACGGAGGCAGAGCTGCTCGACATTATTGAACATATACCAATTAGGGTTCTAGTGAGAACTTCACCATAAGCTTCATTGTACGTTAGCTGAGAAATGTTCAATGTGTGAAACAAAAATGAATTACTTTTGTGAGCTTTCATAGTGTGTTAGTGCATACGGCAGGTTTTGCTTAGCGATTAAGGATCTCGAAAATATTTAGGAAGGCTCAGCTAAATATACAGCCAAGGAGACGTTCTCATACCTTAGTTAACCAAGTGTGAAATGGCTTTGGCTAAGTAAGAGGACAACCATTAATACTGATAAAAATGGGACTAGGTGCTCCCAAGGTGGAATGTGAGTTCTCACTAAGAAAGTGATTTATGTCACCTTCAATCGAGGTTATATATATAAAAAATAAAAAAACAGGCACCCTGAATAGGAAATGCGTGTACACACACACACACACACACACACACACACACACACACACACACACACACACAGAAACACACACACACACACGCACTCTCCCTGTTTTTATATTCCAATTTAAATCATAGTACATATCCAGGGCCATGGATGTTAGACTCTGTAACTCAATGTACTGTTTTTTTTGTATTTGTATAATCAAAAATAAACTTGGCATTTACTATAATGTTTTGTTTACTCCCTTATGGCTTTATGATATCAGGCTTCATAATGGTGTAGTACACTTTTCCTTCAGAACAAAACACCGGATTGGTTGTCACTTTAGTTTTCTCTCAAGGCAAAATGACTGCTTGTAAGTCACAACCATGCAGAAAGAAAATGATTGTTGTAGTTCTATCTCAGGAAACACTTGGCAACAATTAATCTTGGTAGAACTTCATATCTTGTTACCAAACCCACTTTTTGAATTGTAACCTTGTAATTAATTAAAACCTTTTTTTTAAATGATGATGCAATATACCATACAATGTAATACTTATTAGTGTATTTCAATGGAGAGGTAACTAGTAGAAATCGGTAGTTATTCAAGGTTACTTTGCTTGATTATTTGATGGACTTTTCTATTTTTGCAAGAGAGAATCTTATTACCAAGCTACTTAAACCCTTGACATATTTTTAAAAAGGATAATGCAATGCCCTCTGGTATTCATTTTGTTCTTAGTTTAGATTAGGAGTGTTTATTTGCAACGTCGCCTACAGTCAGATAGCCAGGAACTGTGGGCACTCGAGTTAGACCCTACGCGGGGATCAGTAGTTACTAAGGATGTGTCCAAAATACACATTCCAATAAAGGGCTGGTTGTTTACCCCAATTTATGTCTGACACATTGGCAACGTGTAGCAATGCAACATCTTTTTTTAATCAATCTTTCATTGTCAGAACCTCTACGGACTAGATGCTCATGGTAGGTACTGTAGTAAAAACTAGCTTCTTTTATCGTTGTTCAACTCCAGTTTCACTATTCCTCCCTTGCCTCATTATCATAACATGAGCGGCTGCATAGAGAAAACGTCCAGGGTTTGTCACCTTCCTAATTGGCCAAATCAACTTGCAGAACAAGCCTGTAGATATGCTTTATTAGCCTAATCAGGTCTCTTGAGGCAAGACCCCCAGCATAAGAACCTTCTCAGGTAGTTAATAAGGTACTTGCTTGAGATCAGGTTGTAGCACTATAGCATGGCAACAATAAACCGTAACTTTAGGGAGAAGGGTGGTGAACACTAGGTCTTTCAGAAGGGATTAGGGATTTTTGTATGAATGCTATTCAAGTAATATATGCAAGCTTTTTTTGTGCAAAAGGCTTTAGCTGAGCTCAGCCTTAGCTTGGAAAAAGACCATAACATTAGAAATGTATACTCAAGGCTGCAGCAAGGGCCCTGGATAATAGCTGTACGGAAACGCTCCTCCGCTATCCGCAACACGAGTCTGTGCAGTGAATCATTATTTACTGGTTTGGTCCTGTGCTAATGTAAGTGGTAGTCTATAAAACAACACAATTGGCACCATATTTCCCGCTTTGCACTCTGAATTAATGGGCGTCTACATACATTTTCTTCCTTTTAACCTGTCCTTTAGCAGGTGATGTAAAAGGACATAATGGAGGTGTTCTATTGTGCTTTGTTCAAAGTCCCTAATGCTTGTTTTCATGAGCAGCAGCTCAAAAACCTCTAAAAAAATGTTTTTTTTTTTTTTTTTTTTTTTTTTAACGCTCCGTGAAGCTAAATCAAAGTATATCACACCAATTGTTTACTAAATGGTAAGAGCATGCCTGTGTTCCAGAAAGCCTTCAGTGCTATTCTAACTATTGGTTGTCAAGTGTGTTGACACAGGCGTGGCAGAATTCAGCACCATGGACAGCGATTTATAATGCATCTGTACAAAAGGCCACAGACAAATCAAGAGCATTACGGCAGCTTCTTTGTCTGGCCTTCACAAGTTTTAGAATACCAATCTTTGACTCTTAAATCGCATTGTTTTGGTGAGCTGTGTCACCCTGGTTTGCCAAATTAAAAATACACTTCACCTGTTGATTCAGTTTCTTTGTTACTTTTTTAGAAAGGCATTTCATAACTTCAAGAATTATTGAACTTTAAGTTGTAATTCTTAAATATTTTTCTTTATTCAAACATTAATCACAAAGTATGAACCATGTTGTAAACAGATGAACAAGTTTCTCTTCTGTTGCATTTTTGATCAAGGAGTAATGATTACATATTGAACTATTACGGCAATCCAAATAATCAAGATATAAATTAGTTTAGCATTTACTCCTTATTTCTTATCGATTTAAAGTGGAATTGTATCTTAAAGTTGTGATCATGTTGTGTTGTTTTACAAAAATCCTTTTTCCAAATTAACCCTTCTGAGACAAAATGAATATTTGTGTGAGGAAATTTGTCCGATATAGTGAAAAACTATAAACTACACATCAGTTTGATTCTTTTATGTATGCTGATGTTTGTTAGATATTCTATTCTCAACATTACTGAAGGCTATCACTATCAATTTAAGACGATAGAAAAGTTCAATGAAGCTGTGGCTGGCTGAGCCATTCTCTTGCATATTTGACAATAAATTATATACTTGCAAGATTATTTCTACTTGTTTCTAATCTTCACACATTTATGTAAACCCTCAAACTCATAGAATTTGTAAGAGCAGGGTTGCTCTAAAGCTTAATTAAGCATAGTCCATTTCTAGTGTATATTGGTGACTATATGGATACATGCACCCACACGTCCCAATTTTCCCACCCACGCATGTTGTTTTATGCCCAATTCTGCAATGATGTCCAGTGAGCAGAAAATATGCTCCATGACATAGACCGCCCCTAACTCAGAATGGCCCCATGTCATTGCTGCCCTGCCTGTTCACTTCCCACCCGCTGGCCTGTGCCTTTCCCTGCCATATGCAGCTGTCTCACACGCCTCCTAGCAACAGCTAGCCTCAGACCCAGCTGCTTTATAAAAACCCCAACAGAGGAGAACACACACACACACACGCACACACACACACACACGCTAGCTTACTGGTCACAGAATATTTACACCCACTAACACTGTCACACAAACATATACATGCTTAGAAGCAGAGATGCAGTATAGTGCGAATGCATGACAACCAGTCTGTCTGTTAATGCTCCTGCATATTACTCAAATAAAAGCAAGTTCCGTGCTCTGTATGAATGCCCTCAGTACCAACAAAAAGGTTAGCCGTTATTAGCCGCCATACCAAAAAATGCAGTCTTATCCCAGTAAAAAATATCACAGTTTCCGCATTCACAAATGGACGAGGTGGATTTGAACAACAGACCCTGGAAACTTCACACTGCACTGCTGTGACCGAATCCCCCCTTAGTGATTTTACTATACAGACCCAAACTGTTATTTACTTGAATCCCACACATGGTAAGCCTGTCTGCTCCTGTGTTTATGTGGTGGGTGGGAATGCTATTCACAGTGTTAATAATTGACAGATATGTCCATGACAGCAGCTATTCCCCGGGTATCAGGATGTATTTCCTGTGTGCTCACATTTCATTTTTTTTTCATTCGGCCATCTTATATTGACAAAATGCAGTAGATTCTGACATGCATCATGCATTCCGTGCTCCAGTAACGAATGAGGAAAAATGAGCTGCCTGGAGCCAAGGGGGGCCTCACTGTTTAGCGGGACAGAAACAGCAGGAACAACAGGAGCACAAAAAACAACAAACAGCTACATGCCAGAATGTATTTTTAGATGTACATCATCTAATTAATATGGAGATGGTTCTCAAGTGGATTCAGATAGTTACTCTGGCAGAAGTAGCTTACCATTGCCGTTTAATACAGCAGCTGTTGCAGCATTTGTCCTGGATAAGTAGCGTGGCTCTTTTTCTGTCACAAAAAAGCCAGTGTTCTTCTGTCATATTCACAATTTTATCAGATGTTATCAGAGATGTTGAAGCACAAGCAGGCCAAATAATTATTCTCCAGTGACAGCCTCAGTAATCGGACAAGACTGATATTTGTCTCAGTCTACAAACAACCAATAAAAGAGCAAAATCAGTTTTGCTTCAATTACTGAAAACCTCATTTGGCTGATTACTGATGTAGAACAAGTCAATACTGGAACACATTAGGCTCAATACCTGCCATGATGTGACTGAGCAAACTGAAAGACGTACAACGTGGAAGCGGCAGTATAGAGTGACAATTAATGAGCAGTGAGCTATAGTGGTCTGGTTAATGTGCAACTTATATAAAAGGAATATTTAGCCGGTTGTTGGTTCAGCAGTCAAATTCACTGTCTTCAGTCACATGTTACTCAATTCTTGCCAAACAGGTCAATGATTTACAACAAATTCAAGTAAAAGACACACTTTCTGGTACTTTTATCAAGAGAACAGAAAAATATTAAAGGCTCTCCCATGCTCTAGTAAATGTCATGTACTGTAATGATGCAACAGTGCAATGGACATAAAAATAATCACACTGGTTTAAGCAAACTACTGATTTTGTGTTTATGAAACAGACTGTCACTATCTTTGAGCTCATTCTGTGCCTTGAATTTCATGATTCACCTCGCCAATGTACAAACATGAACACATTATGAAGCTTGTACTCTTTTCTTTTCAATGTCAATCATGTGACACAGTTTGCAGCTATGTCATTCTGTTCTGCAAATAGAGTATCTTGATGACCACTGAAGTAGATCCACAGAAATAATGATTCCTCCAACGTCACCACACAAACACTAGGCATGCATCCTGTGGTGTGTGGTGCTAGCAATCAACCAACCAGTGGGTCAGATAGACACCAATCAGTCTTGGACTCTGTCTCACCCAGCATGACTGCCCATATTAGAGATAGCCGGTACCACCCACAGTGTGCCATCTGCTCTACATTTCGTCTAAAAGTGCCTTTACCATATATCTGCCTGCTTGGTCCACACCTCGGGGACTTTGTGAGGAGTCAGGGCTGCAGTTTGATTTTAACATTCTGTGGCTTTGGTCTAGGGGAAACATATTTGGTTTGTTTATGCTAACCTAAGGAAGTTACAGGTATCCTTTCCCAATAATATAGTACCATGTAATAATAGACATGGTCACAATTTCGCTGCCACTTAAGAAATAAGGCTAACGTTATTCTGTACTTTTCTAATGTCAACATATTGTGTTAAAAGAAATTCAAGAACATGTTAACCAGGTGTTTCTATGCTAATAGGTCACAAAAGGTCACACATTGTTATATAAATTTTAAAAGAGCTTCTGAAATTTTCTTGAACAGCTAGACATTGCAGAGTTCAGCAAATTGTGGATTATGTGCTTTCTATGGCATGAAATAATCTATATCAGGCTTTGGCCACACAGACAATACTGTACTTGTTAATAGGATCAATTCACTTGTTTGTGTCTTTTTTAATGAAATTGGTTGAAAATAAGAACATGACAGGTTATCACCAGACCTATCCTTTAATCTCAGTGACTGTAAGTTCACTCTTAAACAATACAGCTTTGGTCCAAGCCTTTTCTCAGCTGTTTGGTGGTTGAGGCTTCGATGTAAATGAACAAAGTAAGGTTGAAGAGGAAAGATGTCCTCTCTGTACTAAGCATTGTCAGAAGTGCACTTCCCTATTTGTTTTTTTTCTTTTTTTTCTTTTTTTTTTTTTAGTTATCAGCCTGATTAATTATGTTTAAGGCCTAGTATTGATATAATTTACTGTTCCTTTTTAAATTTCAAACATCAGCACTTTTGTTTGAATGTCGCATCATTAAAGAGCTCAAACCAGAGTCCGTTATCAAGCTCAAGCAAACTTCAAAGGCTGTGTCTACGAACTGTGTTCACCTAGAAAAAATTTGAATAAATGGTCTGGATCCAGAATTAAAGTTAATAGTTTTCTTCTACCCATATTGTACACTCCAGGGGTCCAGCTTATTAAAATGTGGCTTATGAAAAAATATTTCAAACCACTAGTAGTTACAGAATGATCCATCATTCAAATCTGTAACTCATAAGGGAATGTGTTCGTGTATGTGTGTTTTTTTTGAATTTCCTACGCTCGAGAAAGATCATTGATTTTATTTTAATTTTTTTCTCTAACTGCTTCGACACAACATACACGTTACAACGACATTCATTCTCCTCTCTCATTCCGAGTGAGGATTATGTTGTTTAAAACAGATCCAATCATCATGCAAAAACAATTGTAACATTGTCTGCCGCTATCATTGTTTTGAAGATTATATTATTCCTCACCAAACCTACAGCATCATAGGAATACCTCAGCACCACTGCTGGTGGCCTTGACGCAGGAAACCCTAGATCCATCATGCCATATCTTTGTCTTATTGTGCTGTGTTACATTTTAGAGGCCTGCTCTCGGGTGAAGATAAATGCTGTAAACACTGCTTTATGAATGAATAAATTCCCCCTGCGCCCGCCACTGCTCCCTGGCCCACTGTTAATAAACTGATTCATAGCGTAATCCACTCTCTCAAGTGTTCAGAGCCCCTTTTTATACCCCCTGTTTATGTTTGCTGTTATTTCAGAGAGTCAGCTGAAAGGAACCACACGAGGAAAAAGATAAATCACATTTCCCTGGTTTAATTTATGGAGGTAAGCGGGTGTTATATGAGCAAATTCTATCCCACAAAACACCACTGGTGAGCAGTGGAGGGAAACACCAAAGGGAAGTCCAAATCAGTCACAGCATCTTTCTCAATAACCTGTAAGCAGGAAAAGTAGCAGAGTTCATTACAAATGTCATTGTTCGTAACCATAACAGAAAATGAAGTTAGTCCAAAAGGGAAGAATATATTGCACCTCAGCTCCTAGAAATAGCGTGTCTTTCATCATTGTTATCCGCAGTGATGAAAAATTGAAGGCCTTTTTTTTTTTTGGGGGGGGGGGGGGGGGGGGGGGGGGCGGGATGAAATCATTTTGCAGTGTCAGCATCATCATTTTTAGAGCTAGTTCCTTGGGCAATATTTATGGCCTTAACCAATTTGTCAGAACAAATGATTGTTCTGTTAAACCTTTTACCTTACATTTATCATTTCACAGTGGATGGAAAAATACAGTTTGTGACAAGATTAATCGTTTTTTTCCAGAGGAGCACAGCTTATTTTGACAATTCTGACACATTGACCCAAACTTAAAGACACTGAAGATTTAGTAAAGAATAAGATGACCTGCTTGCTGTGTATTGATGCTACTGGAAACCAATGTCAACATGCAATGTTATTGTGGAATGTATAGTTACTATACAAACCAATTTATTGACAGGTGAGTGCATGCTGAGTGACTCCTACTCAGACAGGGATGTGATATGCAAATAATGTTGACCCATGGTCCAGGTCTGACAGAGTGGCCATCTGTTAGCAAGCCACAGAGTGGCTGGTGGCCAAACCTCCAACAGAAGTCCCTTCTGCTTTCAGTCCCCAAAAAAAAGGAACCTGCCTTCCAAGTTTGTTGTTCTATTAAAGGAGAAACAATAATGCAAACATGTTTTGCACACTGAATTTGTTTTCACAAGCGCTTTTTTGTAATACATGTATCAACACGTAACCTGGGGCCTTGTCAAGAAGTAGGTTTAAAAAACTCTGATTCTAACTCTGAACTCGGAAATTCTGAGGTTTTGGTTCCAGAAAAGCTGTTTTGAGTTGATTGAGTCAACTCAGAGTAGGTTCACTCAGAGTTAAGAGCGTACGCTACTACAGTAAAAAGGCAGCATGAATGGAGCCATGATACTACAATTCACCATGGTTACAACCACAAACAAAATACTCGCGGAAATACTCATGCACCCATACGGCAAGTTTGAACATATATTTTGTTGAAAAAGCAGCACAGTGGCTGCTGCAAAAGAGAGAGAATATACGTGGTAGAAAAAATGCTGCGAAAGTAAATGCATAAGTTCCAATATAGTCTATTAATTTCATATTTCATCATAAGTATCGCATTACTGGTGAAATGGTATTAAACCTATAATCTATTTCATTTAAGTGCAATCCTGCAGGTGAAAAAGTACTAGGTACTGAGGCTGCAGCACCATCATTAATCTTTTATTTCAAAGGGTTTACATCATTCACTTGCAACACTGTGGCACTCCTTTTTAATGGCTCTTACTGGTTTGTGTCCATGGAATGCTACAAATACGTTTAAAAAAACATTTCAGAGCAAGTCCCACTCTTCTGACGGCTCTTTGCCATACAGGGGCCTTGCTAATATGCTCCGTATCACCAGTGTTGTAAAGAAAACTGCCGTTTGCATAAAATCATTCCAAAATATCATTCAAGACTTATGTTTAACTCCCTGCAAAGTAATACATATAATGCCATGTTTTGGGAAAACAAACGTTTAGTCTTCCTAACACAGTTAATAAACCAACCCTGTTTTTTTCCATCATGCAGATGACAAACAGCGCTAAAATGTGCCTGATACAGACTGAATGGATGAATGAGGAAATGGAAGAGTGGTGTGTAAGCGGGAGGAGACTAAGAGAAACTCAAGGTTTATTGGAGAAAACCTGTTCCCAACCAGGTTAGGTTCACAGGCTCAGTTACCATAGTAACTGGCTCTGAGGTTAAGTTCTCTCTCTTTCTGAACTGGCTTAGAGTTACCCCTTTCTTTTAGGTTTGATTAACCTCTCTTTCTGAAACAGAAAACGGTTTCCCTCATCTCAGGGTTAACTAACTCAGTTTTCACTAAATCTGTTTTCTAAAACAGACCGTTCTAAAAAAGACCCCACTTTTAAAAATTGTGCATTTAATGATAAGGGTTAACATTCTTTACTGCTTGACAGTTGGTGTAGATGCTCTGCAGTATATGGCCGTCTGCAGAATCTGAATTAAATTGGATGATATTTTTTATGGTTAAAAGTTGAATTCAGGGCACATTACTGCATGGGCATTGTTTACATTATTATTGTTGTGTTTTGTCTTACTAAAGAAGAGGAAATAAAAACATTTCATGTGCTTGACCCTTGCAGAACAATATATGCAGCCGCCAACTATTAATAATTCATTATAATCATTACTGTGAATCACTTCTGGAGAACGTCTCATTATGAAACTTGAAAAGCAGTGAACACACTGAAAAGTGCATAGGGCCTACTGAATATTTTCACAAACAGCAGGGCGAAGTGTATATTTTATGAAAACATTGGGAACTGTCCTTGAAGTCTGTCTAGGATGAACCGCTGTACTTTAGTATTAAAATATAATATGCACTTAGATGTGCAAAATACACCCAATATAAGATCTTGGAGTTTGGAAAGCATCACCTAAAAAAGAGCCAAAGGTGAAACAATTAAGAAAATTCCTCGTTTTTTAAACCACAGTATAAAGACATGCTTCAAATCTGAGCAACTGTAAACATAAATTGAAGAAAACTTATAACAAGTTAATTAAGTGATAATTCTTTAGTGAGAGACGTAATATATGAAGAGTTAGAGTACAACAGTTAGATGCAATCAGAGAAACCTGAAACATCAGAACAATAATTCCACCATAAACCAAAGTCAGGTCAGCTGCATGGATATTGTTTGCAGACTAGAAGCTGCACAGCTGAACACAATCAGGCTAATTAGCCATTCCATTACAGCCACTGATTGGCCATGTCTTCAGGACTGGAGCAGACTGCCAACTCGGTTAAAATGAGGAATTAACCATGTCCGACCATAGGCTGTAGCTGTCTAACAACAAATGCAGTTCTGATGAGAGGATTAGAGCATCGGGGATGCTTCGTTAAAATGAACCCACAGAGTTGCCACTGGCCAAAACATAGGAAAAGCCATCATTATTGAATTGGACCTAACATTATATTTGAAACAACCAAGTAAAAAATGGCAACTTCACAGTAGCCCGTGTCAACTGGGGAGTTGAGATTCAAAGCACATTATATTTGTAAGAGGTCATAACCAGGACAAATGGAAATCTTGCAGGAGCTGAACCTATATTCCGAAAGTTAGCATTTATTTGTCTTTCTGTGAACTGTTATAGAGACACAAATCAGCAATATGTTTGTGTAGGGAAGTTATGTTTGAGGTTCATGGTCGTCTGGCTTAAAAAATCAAAGAGTTACGGTTTGTAGTGAGTGTCTGCTTCTGGAATGCACAGCTGAAGTTAAAGATCATACTTGACCAGAACTGTCCAAAGCATACTTTAACTTGATTTGAGAGCTGAGCTCGAAATTGTAAAAGAAAAGCTCAAGAAATGAAATAAATGTTTTCCACTCTGTCACCAAAGAAAAACCTTATGCCCCTCATTTTCCGCATTGTGAAAAGCAGAAATAATGATTTCCTATTTGGTATGCATTTTTCTGCCTCTCTGGTGGAATGTTGATTCATAGGGAGCACAAAGGCAGTGTGTTGCCCGTGCCTTATTAAAAGTCAGCTTTGTGTTTGGTATCTTATCAAATCCAGAGACAAAAATTACGAAAACAACCCACTATGTTAGATTGTCTGGCTGAATGGTAAATATCAGGTGAATAATTAGCTTTCCCTGTCACTGTTTCCCTCTTTTGTAATGTAAAGTGGTTGAGCACCTCTGAGAGAAGGGTACTGCGTTGCTTCTGTAAACATCGCTTCCGCCATTGCTCACGTTCCTGGGGCATCCAGTGTCTCAGCGGCAAAAAAAGTAAACCGCATCTTCAATAAACCCAATTATGGGAAAGTTCGATAAGCTGATCCCGGCCTTGTTAAATAACCTATGCGTCTCAATCTCATAGAAGGAAATGGTGTAGATTAAGGCAGTAACTATGAAGCAGATTGGGCTATGTGCCTCTACCTTGTTGTCTGCATATAATTACAGTTTAACTTCATTAGCCACACTCTAATTAACATGTATAAGCCTTGACAAACCTTAAATTAGCCACTGATGATCAAATAAAAACATGCAAGTGGAATGTGTGTGTGTGTGTGTGTGTGTGTGTGTGTGTGTCTTTTAAAAAAAAAAAAATGTATTGATTAGAAATGACACAGGCGTCACCCAGAAGATAATAAGACAATGTACAAGAGGCATCATTGTGGGAAAAAAATATTACTCATCTTTTATTTACATTTGAACAAAAAGTGGCATGTCCAAAATTATTCATACCCGTCTCAATGATCAATAGAAAAGCTTTTATTGGCTATTACAGCAATCAAACGCCTGCTATAATTGCTGACCAGCTTTTTGAGTGCCTCCACTGGTGTTTTTGCCCATTCCTCTTTAGCGATGAGCTACAACTATATCAGGTTGGAGGGACTCCTTGCCATCACCCTGATTTTTAGCTCCTTCCACAGATTCCTTCCAGAGATTTAAGTCAGGACTCTGGCATAACGTTAATGTTTTAGTCTACTAACCATTTCTTCACCACTTCTGCTATGTGTTTTGGGTCGTTGTCGTGCTGAAATGTCCACTGGTCCCCAAGGCCAAGCTTTTCTGCAGACTGCCTGCAAAAGATAATATTTGGCACTTTGCATCCATTTGGTCTTCCGACAGAATTACCCCTGGTAATTTCAGATTTAGTTTTTTATTGATTTAATGCTTTGGACATGGTCAAGCACAACATTCTTCTGGATAAAAATTGTATTTTTATGAATTTTATGACAACACATTCTGGTAGTTATACAATTGTGTTCATGAACTTGGGGTGGCAGTAGCTCAGTCCGTAGGGAGTTGGGTTGGGAACCGGAGGGTCACTGGTTCAAATCCCCGTATGGACCAAAAAGTTGGGAGTGTGGATTGGTGGCTGGAGAGATGCCAGTTCACCTCCTGGGCACTGCCAGGTGCTCTTGAGCGAGGCACTGTACCCCCCTGCCCGCTCAGGGCACTGGTTCAGCTGGCAGCCCACTCACTCTGACATCTCTCCATGTATAGTGCATGTATAGGTCCTGAGCATGTGTGTGTCTTTCTGGCCTGTGTGTGAGTACTAACAAAAAAGTGTGTACACAGAGTGTAGTGTAGTAATTTCCCCATTGGGGACTAATAAACAAATTAAAACAATTTTTTTTTTTTTAAATGAACAGAATCCCTTGTATTAATATTTAATATTTATATTTATCCACAGTCTTTTAAAAATCTAAATGTATGTAAAAGTTTGCCCCTCTATGTGTTTTGAGAAAGGGGCCAAATCACTGACAAAGAAAACCAAATGCAGAGGTGGGAAGTGTGTGCAGGTATTTTGATTTTCTATATTTTTAAAGTTTGCCCTTCTAAACAAACGGATATTCTCTCTTCCTCATCCTATCCTCCTCACCACACTCAGTCGCCTAGCATCCACATGGGTATACTGTATATTAAGTCATACCTCGGCTTCTTTGTTGTGATTTGTGGTTCTGTGCATTGCCTGTGTTTTGGTTCTTTTCTGAAGGAATTTCGTTTATAAAACTTAGTTATACTTTGCTGATATTATTTTAGCCTATATCTATGCTGTTGAATTATTGGATGTATCAACCCTTTTATTAATTGAAGTCTAATGCTAATACATTTACAACACCCCCACAAGTTACAGTCTAGACTGCAATCATTCTGAGAATGTAGCTGCAAGTTGTTGCCCACACCACTGTAAAGTCTACAGTGGTGAAATGAATACTATAATCCCCAACTTATTTATTTCTGATATTTTTGAAATTTTAAGGATGACAAGCTAATGCTGTTTTTGCATTGCATTTTTTATTAGTTTTTACATTTTAGTGATTACTTTGTCATCCTATCAATGTACCAATCCATAGAGAAAGCCCTGACTGTATGTCAGTGCAGTGGCTTGACTTGCTAAATGCTGGGAAGTATTCTGTGTTTTTATTGCTTATACGTAACAAACTCAAGGCCTGTTTGAAGTCATGAAACAAATCAATCAATGTCTCAGTCAATCAACAACTTCCCAAGATAATAAAGAATAAATACCCATCTGTCACCGCGAAATGAGAAGTGAAGTTGCACTAAGGATTTTCAAAACGCGATTCATATTTTCTTTGAAATGTCAGTGTGACAGAACTCCTTATGTTACACAACTACAGTATATATCTAATACTGTACTGGAGTGCTTTGATGGATTCCACCAAATAGCCTAAAATCCCACCAAGTCCTGTTAGTATGTATTACAGGGACTTCTTGGTTTTACTAAAAGACAAGCAAGAAAGGCACAATCTGGTGCATGCACAGTAATAACCTTGAAAATCAGACTGCATTTTAAAATGATAATGTGGGATTATTTCTTTTAGTGTGGCAGTTAAAAGTTAGGGTGTTATTATGTTTAGGATATTATAAAGAAAAGTCGTACAACAAAATTAACTAGCATTCAAAAAATGTAATATGCACAAACAACTGCATATGTAGCAGTGACAGACACATCATTATAACAATTTATAGTATGAATTACAGTGCTTGTGGTGTAAATATTTACGTCGTAAAAAAGCTGATACATTGTTAGAATGCATCATAAAGACAGCAGTTAGTACTTATCGATGTGAAATGGTTTATTTCCAGACGTGTTCATAGTCCGTAATTAGTGTCCTTTCAGTTTTTGTCATTGTATGCCGGGCTGTGGTTGTAAAATGAAGATGGTACTCCACATCAAAGCTCCTTCTCTGGTCATTATAATTATATGCTTTATGTAAAGGCCAACCACCTTAACACTAATCTCACTTGTCTTTGTGGCATTATTTCAGTTTGAATTGCAGAATTGATGTCTCAGTACATTCTAAGGGCTGTTATGCTTATAAACTCTAACTCCTAACCCTCTTGTTTTTTTAATAACAACCACTAATTGTGCGTGCATGCGTGCGTGCGTGCGTGCATGCGTGCGTGCATGCATGCGTCCGTGAATGAGTGTGCGCTTAGACTGTACACTATCTTCTCTTCATTAGTACGCAAAACGGATGTAATTGAAAATCTCAATTACAGCACTATCAACATGGGCCTCGCATCAACAATATGCTCAAACACACAATAACAAGTTCATCATGGCATTTATATCCCTGGCCGCAACAGAAACCTAGTAAATTGCACTGCAATGTCTTGTCATCTTGATAGCTTTTGTACTTGTGCATCTCTCTTTTTTTGCCTCCTCTGGCTGAGATTAATTGCTCCTGCAGCCAGCACTGACAACAGCGTTTATGGAGGGAGGGCTGGGGATATGAATTTCAGGTTCTCTCCTTCTCTTTATTTTTTTCATTCTCCCTGTGTCCCTCTTATTTACCACTTTGTTGTGCACACCAGAGGAAAAGTGCAGAGGGAGCATGTAATGGGAATATGGTAGATATGGCACTACAGCAACTGCCTGCAGTGGTAGAGAAGGGTGATGTCTCAATTTATGGTCCACCTCCTACATTCTTTTTAAATTAATCACAGATACCAGCTGCTCTTCTACCACTACTGGTGCCTTTGTCACCCGCGCAAGTACACTGACTGTAATACCCTAGAGAACCAGTTAGATGCTGAAATTGCAGTGTTTTTACCAAGAAGTATAGGGAACATGTTCAAGTAAGTCCATAACCTTTTATCAAAGTGTCTTAGCAGCCTAAGTGTTTGTGCTTCCTAAACAACACAATTCAAATAAGAGCTGAAAGGTCATATAAACAGGAAGATTAGGTCAAAGTCATGAGAATCTTGACTGACAGCATGGTGGGTGATCAGATTGGCACAGTATGCGCGCAATTGACAGTTGAACTGACTACTCTCTGCTAATTGTTCATCTATCTTTCCCACGTCGGACTAAATCCAAGACACTAAACGGTGTCTTTGGACCTGAATAGGTTTTATTCTCATCTGAATTCATTCTCCTTAAGCATTGTCCTTTTGTGCGGTTCTTGAGAGGAACTCTGGGGATGAGAACTCTAAAATACTTTAAGAATTAAATGTGCTTCAAGATTAAGATACTACAATAATGTCCTGAGTTGCTATTGAGCTAAGTGTTACACGAAGACTTAATAGACAAGTCCTAACTCAGTTGACTCTTACTGTCAGCTCGACAGCGATTGGCCGAACTTAATGCAATGGAGCACTCATACAGCACTGATTTGTACTATTACTTCTGTTATCAGTTGTTTAGAATAGTAATAATAAAAGAGATAAGAGATGTTGGAAATGAAAGTGTCTAACACTATTAAAAAGCTTTAAAAAAAGTTGTCCAGAGTTCCCGAGCTGAGGTGCCCTGACTGCAAAAGCCTGATCACCTCGAGTGTTTTGGCCTGAATACAATGAGTTATAATAATCTGATTAGATTGATAAAATTATATAAAAGCATGTATGACCTTCTCCAGATTGAGATGCTACTCAGTTAATAAAAACATGATTGAATAAGTTTTGGAACTAGTTTTTTTTTTTTTTATACAGGTCACTGGGACCAAGGTTTGTAGACATGGAGTAAACATGTTTTTGAAAAATAGGGACTACCAAAAAATTGGGAGTACCAAAAATGATTTCAAATTTTTTTTTTTTCATTTTGCCAGGTACTCAACCCTTTTTTATTTAACCTTTTATGTAACTTAATTTGTGACAAACAAGATATTAACTGATACAATTTGTCTTCTTCAATGGTTTGCAATGAGATTGACATGACCAGGGGTCTCGTTTATAATACTGTGCAGAGGATCCATACTGAAAGTGTACGTATGCCCATAAGCTAAAATTGGCATACAGCAAAAAAAAATTATAAAACCGTATGCACGCATAAATTCAACCATAAATAGTCCATGCAAAGCACCTTGTAAATGCTGATAAGTATGTTTATGAACCTGGAAGTTGTTCTTCCGTGACACTGAATCATGAGGACTGGCAGAGATAAAGCAAAAAAAACTTTCAGATTTTCATAATTTGCTGCAAATCAAATTATGATTTCGGCCTGTTCTCCCACAGTGTAGGTAAACCTTTCTACACAGGCACTCGGGAACAGCTTTGATATATACCAGACCTACAGGTACTGTATATAATGAGATTTAACCCGAACTATATTATATCCAGACTTCTTTGTGATAAAGTTGAAGATTATATTATTTATGTAAAACACTTAGCTGTAAACAGGCGGTTAACACTCTGAGTTGCGAGGACCTTTATTTGGCACAGTTCCGGTACATTGCCCTCTTTACTGGACCCAATTCAGTACATACATCCAAGAGCACAGCTTAGGGAATTTAAATCGGCATATTAGCCAGTCATGGTCCCTGAAGTCTCTTCTTCTCTTGATTCTTCCATTTGGGGTTTGTCCTCCTGCAGTGCCAGCAGTGCAATCATGCAGCATTACGCATGGGGGGGCCACCACAGTATTTTTGTTAACAACAATTTGTGATTGTTAACACCTTGCCAAAAGCACAGCATCAACTATATCCCCCACCCAGAGATATAATTTGAAAACGAAAGTGTAAAAGGCAAAAACACTTTTCTTCCTGGAGGCTTTGTCACCAACAGTGTTAAAGTTTGAACCGATAAGGAGGACATTAAGTGTAACGATTGCGCGAGAGCTTAACGGTATTTTCAGACTTTGACCTTTGACACTATATGCACAGTATTAAATACAGACATTTATTTATTTACACAACGTTCTGCCGTTATCTAATGGTAGGGTATTTAATGCTATCATGTATTCCATGGGGTCAGGCCATCTCATTCTCCTGTTGTCTGTAGCGTACAACAAATTTTCATTTAAGATTTGAATTGGATTTTACAAGGTTTTCACTCAGTACACGCACAAATAACACTGCTGCTTTTATCTTCATGATAACGTGGATGATATGGTGAGAAAAAACGGGTATTGGCATCAACTTTAAAATATATTACGAATAATCATTATTCCCACATTTACTTTCTGCTGTCTGACATCACTTCACCATCTCACAATCTTCGTCGCCAATTCCCACTGTCTCTCAAATGTGCGTACGCATGGGTCAGAGTTTGTGTATAACAATGGTACTGGATATGTTCCAGTAGCAATATGTATAGAAAGAACAACAGGAGACCAAGGATGGAGCCTTGGGGAGCACCACAGGTCAGACGTACCACAGAAGAAAAGTCTTTACCAACCACTACCAAAATAGTTCAGTTTGATAAATAGGACTTAAACCAGTCAAAAGTAGTATAATTGACACCCACCCACTTTTTTTTATGGTGATCCAAAAGAATAGAATAGAATGATTACCTGAATTAAATCCTCCCCTGAGATTGGAAAGAAATAACATTTAACATTGTCCAACAGAAAAAGTAAAAGATTGTAAGTAAAAGATTGTTACTTTAATGTTCAAGTTTTCTTTTAATTCAGAGGGTCAAGGCTAGGTTTCTTGAAGTGGATGCTCTGCTCTATGCTTAGTTGATTGAAACTGTTTTTTATGGAAAAAGTACAATAAATGTCCCTGTTTCAGCCTTTTAAATGTGAAGATTTTTTAGTCTTATATAAGAGTAAAACAAAATATATTTGGATTTAAAATTGTTGCAAATAAGTCCTAGGAACTTGTATCAGGTATTTATTTATTTTTTAAAGTATTTTCTGATATTTTTCTGACAATTAATTTAATATAGAAACCATTTGGCAGACTAAGCTGTAATAAAAATGGTCAATAAATAAACAGTTATTAGAGATATTTGATAATATCAAACAAGAGAAAATCAGTAAATCCTCAATTTGAGAGACTAAAATCAACAATTAATGCCAAGTAATTGATAATCAAAATTGGTAAAATATTTTCTGGGGTTTGACTAAACAAGTAATAAACCAATCGTTTCAGCCCTAATCATTTTATCATGGTTTCTTGCTCAGAACAGTTTGGTAAATATTTGCTTTTACCATTCACAGTGTCTATGATGTGAGTCAGTCCCCGGGATTTGTAACCTGATTCAATATTGTGAGAGCAAAGTGCTTGTGGTGCCGTCATTTATCAGGCACAAAGAGCAGGATGAGAAGCAATTCCATTCCTTTGCCACCTGATGTTGTCTCTCAGGACCGCAATTTTGGTAGATAAGTGTCCTTATCCTTGGGTGATACAGGACCCACCTTGAGAAAAATCCCCAACATTCTATCGTGCCTCTGCCGTCCAGCCACCATCTAGAGTCATGGTTACTACAGACATCCATCATATCTCCCTGGACACAAACGGAGAGAAGATTAACCAAGCCTGCTCCATGACCATTTATCTCTACTTGTGCAGTTTCCGCTGATCTTCTTTAAAGCAGGACACACTGAATAATTTCTTTTTGAATACACTTTCCAACTATTCTCTTTCTCTGCTTCTGAACACCAACCTATTAGAATCTCCAAGGGGCAATATGTTGCAGATTTAGGTTTTACACAAAAAAATGGGCCATTCAATTTGTTTGTGAAAAGATAGCGGAGAATAAAAGAACATAATTTTTTATCCTTTTGTCAAAGACATGATTCCAAATTTGTCGCTGTGCCTCATGGAAACATTTACTTATACTTGATGAAGCTCATTTCTGATCACAAATTCGTTGGAGGCACTGAAATCTGCCAGGCAGCCACATTAAGCCAGAGAATGTGCACTGCTGTTTACCCATGCTCTCCGCCTCCACCCACCCCCCATCCCGACCCGCTTTCAAGCCCCAGTGGCATTCTTCTATTCAGCTGATGAAAGAGATTGCTTGGGTCTTGCACTAATGAATTGGCATTATTATTAAATGATGTTTGTAAATTATGACCCAGTTTGCTCCCAATGAATGGTGCAGGAACTTAAAACCCACATCATCAATTAGGAGCTCACAGCCATTGTGAGCAGTTAGTTGTGGAGTTGAACTGGATTTTGAAAGCAGGTAGGAGTTTAGAAAATCCATTCACAGCTCACTAGCACAGCCTTGTGGTCTGAAGGCAGACATCCACATTTCCCCCTTGACAAAAATGTTCTTTTTATTGCATACTATACATTGAATTATAAAACTCATTATTTCCTTGTTAGAAATTATATTTGATCAAAATTTAAACACCAGGTTCTATGTAAAAAATGCATGTTTATTATACACAAATCATGTTTTATAAGAATATTTTGTTGGTCAAAGTATAAAAAATTAACACATTTTAAAATAAATGCCCCAAAATATAATAGTGGCTTCTTCATTAGGGCTGATTTTGTGTCCCATCCTCAGCCACAAGGGGGAAGAAAAGCAAAACAGATGATTGAACAGAGCTTCTCATCTTAGTGATCAAATATTTCTTTTTCATTTGAAATTCTGCTTTGTTGTTAATGATGTTGACAACAACTTCAGTCAACTTGTGATGAATGAACATTTGGCAAATGCAAATGAGAAAATGTTAATTAGGCTTTGATCTAAATGGTTTTCAGAAACATTTTTTTAAATCTATCCCTGTAATGTGGTGATTATCTTATATTAGAGTGCATTGGGATTTAATACTTGGTGCACAGCTACTGACAGTCATTCTTACAGTGACATCTTGTGGATGTGGGCAGTCATAAGCAAGAATAACATTCTTCTTCATTCAGTCTTACAGTGCATCTTCAGTTATTTCACTCAAGATGGTTTAAATTCTCAGGGACTGTTTTTATCACATTTTATCATTATCTTTGGCCATTTTTACAACTTCAATTATGTATCTAAAATATGATTACAATGTATTTTGTTTTACTTAAAATTATGATGTTGCATGAAGTTGTATGCCTGTACTAATCAAAAGCTTTGTTTAGTGTATTATTTGACCTCATGTAAGACTTAGTTTGACCCCAAACAACTACAGCTACAGCATTTACACACACTCAACACCATTTCCAGGTGTTTAAAATACACATTCCACTACTAAATCTGAGTAGGGAGGGTGGTCGGGGTAGGGTAAAACCCAGGACACCGGGGATCATGTCCCACGTGTCACGTTTCCTAGACTCAACCGTCTTTTTTTTAACTTAAGCCAACCACATTCTTCTTTTCCTAATCCCAACCGTTTTTTTCTTTTCCTAATCCAATCGCATATTACGTTTCCTAAACTCAACCATTGCTTTCTTCTCGCGATAACACGGCAAGTGGCGATAATATGGCAAGTGGCGTGTAGATTTACGTCCGCTGTATACAGCATAGGCATACACATTATACCTCAAAATGCGTGTAGATAACGCGTCACTTGGCATAAGAAAGTCAGCAAGTATGTTTATGAGAAATCATGATGTCATGTTGCGTATATAAACTTATATAGGAACATAATTACCATCCTTATCTCAATCTACCTTGGATTTCAGAAGCATCAAACCTCCTGGGAGTTGAGTTTTAGTCCTACAGTGTTGCATGATTGGCTACATTCCCTTCTCATACTTCACAGACCAGATGCCTATGCCACAAAGCACAGAGGCTTCCAGCTATGATGTATAACTTTGCACAGAGCTTTCCCTCTCATCATTTTAAACTACCAGAGAATGTATCTGTCCTTATCACCGCAGAGTCACAATATTAGAGCATAGGTGGTAACTCATAGACAAGACTTCATTTTGCGTGAATCTTTACGCTTTTCTGTGAATACATAGCTCCCCAATCCCTTCAGTGTATTTCACTCTGGGTATTCACATTCAGTTCAGCATCTGCAACACGGTCTAATTAAAATTCCACAGAAATCCATTATATCGCAATAATAACACCATTCAATTTGGCATTTAGCTTCATGTGCCATCCATGCCTCTGACATAATGGAAGAAAAACTCACGTAATGCCTATTTTTTTGTGGCACAACCCTGCAATTTGACAATGCTGGATTACAGTGTATCTCTGTAAATAGCAGTCCGGGAAAATACCCAAATGATGCCATCATTTTAGCATGATGATTATTATTTTCTTCTTATGCAGCTTACAGTGTCTAGAGTGAAATTATATTATTATAGGGCCTCTTCATCTTTGGAGCAAAATGAGTTGCGAGATTCCTGCATTTGTCATATTTGTCTTCCTCTCAGAGGTCTGGGTGTCAGTGAGCCTCGAATGTCTCCTCTGTAGATTAATTTCACAGCTTTGTCACATCCAGACATATCAGCAGCAGGGGCTGGAGGTTGGGTGAGGAGGGGGGTCACATTCCAGACCCACTGAGGCTAAGAGGAAATGATGTCACCCTTGCCCCGACTACCATGACTCATTAGTTTCTGCACTTTAATGTTGCCCTACATTTGTTCCCTTTCAGTTACAACTGTCTTGGCAGTTCCACAGTAACTCAATGAAGAACAACCCCTCTACCATTACATTTCTCTGTCAACATTCTTTTTCCAGTTTTTTCTTGCATTAAAAAAAAAAGGTTTTGATCATGCGTGTCTAGTGTGCACACTACAATCTGAATTTCTGTCATAGCTCTCTTCTGCAGCACACTTTAGTGCCTTGTTGGCAAGCTGTACATTCTTTACTTCCTCATGCAATACCTGTCTGCAGCAGTGGAGTGCGGCACAATTTTAGAGCAACATGCAGGATTGATGATGTGGGGTTGGCGCAGAAGGCAGTCCTGCAAGCTAAATGTTTTTCATTCCATCATGGCTCACTTGAGAGCAATTTGAGATTGTGCTAATATACAGTACATTTCATTTTCTTGCAATAGGCCAATCTTGGGCTATCTGCATTGTGAGTTGTGCAGTTATGGAGAATGGTAAGCATGCAAATGAATCAATGACTACACTACAATTTAATTAACATGTATTGACTTTGTATCAGTTATTTCCATTTTTATTCTGAAGAATAAGATGAGATAGAGAAGCAGACCACTAGAGCTACATATCGCACATGCAGCAAGTGTGGAGTTAGACTGTGAGATTTCAGTAGCAGAATGTGCACTAGGTGGGTGGGACAGAAGGCAATCAACACAGCCAGTGCTGAGTACACAACTATACATAGCTGGGTGGCCATATGTGTATATTTAACTGGCTTCCTGTGCAAGTGAAAATTATAGGAAATTGTGTGTGAATATGCACGTAGGCAAACATACTGCAACCAATGATTGACCCCAGTTATTTCAGCCTACTGACTAAATGAAATGAATGCTGTGAAAGAGTCTGTGTATTTGAGTAATTGTAGAGCAGTATTGCCCGTCTATAGCATATTCCTGCATGTAATCTAATTATTTGCTCAATAGTTATTCAACAATTATGTTTTTTCGGATGGAGGAAAAACATCTTGTTTGACTTTGACATTTTTAAAACCCAAACTAAATTTCAGTAGATTAAAACAAACGGCTTCATATGCATGCGTTCATTGTATCTTTGTGGTTGAAATTGTTGTCATAAAAATGCCATAGTAGGATCTCACACAAGATAATAATACAAATGCATTACATGCATACTTGGAACAAAGTTCTCTTTTCTTTCTCATTTATACACATACATTGATATTTAATAATGAATGCTAGACTCTATTTGGAGTAATTATAAAACTCCTTAAAAAAAATACAGAACAGTGCACACACCCAATTTATTTCAAGCACAGTTGGGAAACCCTTCCAATGGTATGTTTCTGCTAGAAGTAGTGTGAAATAAATGTATGTTAAAGGATTTTTGGATTTGTTTTTATATGACATATGTTCCAGATTACTTGCCAGTTCATGTCTGGGTCGATCACCTCCATGTCAGAAAGAGATGCCTAACCAGAAGACATGCAATCTTCCTTATTCCAGCTGGTTCATTTAGCCTTATAAGCATGCCTGCGCAAAGACAAGCAATGAATAATGGGCAATCTCAAGAGGCTTGTTATGTTCTTGGTCTAGGGGAAACACAGGACTCCCCCACTCTTCCCAAGAATGGCCAGCTGCACAGAAGGAAGTTCCAAATAGCAGAATGGATTTTAGCAGCAGTATTTTATTAAATAAATTGTTTTCAGTTTTGCATAGTCCTCCTTTCTTGACAAAAAGTGTCTTTTGTGGCATCGCTGTCATCAGTGTTGCCTTCTTAAAAAAATAAATTTCCTTAGATCTAACACACTGGGAATGGTAGGCTGTGTGATATGCCTCCATTATTATGTTTATGCCTCGCAGGCTCTGTTTGCAGACTGGAAAAGGCTCAGAACAAAGAGGTGTAGCAGGCTGAAGTGATAGTGTCTTTGAATAATGCTGCCACGCTTCAGGGTACATTTGGGCAATTGTTATCAAGCCTCAGTGACAGAATGATTGCTTGTAGAGAGCGGCAGTATGCATGATCGGAGATTAGGAGCCCTGTGTGTCAGGCTTTCCATAAGTAAAGCTGAAGGTCCAAAAGTGGAAACATATGTACGAATGCTTGAAGTGGGCAAATTTCCTTGCTATAAATCATAGTTAATATATTGTAGAATCTTGCCGCACGAATGAGCTCACTATCTACTCCCAAGCCACTTAACAGAAAATATCAAACCAAATGATATGGCTAGTTTTAACATTTTTAGTGAATGGTCTTAAATGTCTTTACATCACTAGTCTATTACGAGACGTTGGTAAGAAGGGGGCAAGAAGCAAGATAAAGAAAGAGATCTGAGGGAGAGTTGATCATGTTTGACCTTTTGAACCTGTGTCAGGCTTTTCATTCCTGGGAAGTTGTGTTGCTTGGGAGAGTGATTTCTAGCTTTCCCAACTTTCCTTGGTAAACGCCTTGGTTTATGTGTGTGCGTTGGTGAAAGAAGGGATGGTGAGTGTGGGGGTGTAGCTCCCATGTGTGCTCCATATTGACCACCACTTGACTTTGGTATTGGGCTCCTGTTGTTTCTCAACCAAATCCTGACCTTCAAAGACTAAATTTACTCTGCCATCATCCAGAGAGGACCCACTGCTAAGTGCAGGATTACTGTGTAATTGTATCAAACCAACCCTAATATTACACAAAGCATTACATGATGGATATAGCTGCAATGCTATTTATCCCATGCCACCACAAACAATATGAAATAACTGACATAGATATTTGTTCCGCACTCCACAGCCATACCACATTTGGGGCATCTCAGGAGTTTTGCCTGCCTGACCATTCACTGAAAGGGTCTGTACATGTACTTGAAAGATCAATCACATGTATTGGCTAGAATTTAACTTCCACTCCAAGCACTCCTACATAAATCTCCATGTCATCTCTGGTGTTGTGCTTTAAAAAAAAAAAAAAAAACTTTGGTGTCTTATAATGTTAAAATCTTTTTTTTTCGACCTGGAAGATGTATCTCAACATGGGATTGTCTGGGAGATGTATACAATATTGGGGTGTCTCTTTTGATAAATTAACAAAGTATTTTATGGTCTTGAACTATTGCAATTGCTGGCTAATTTGGAAGACATGGAACCCTTTAAATTAGCTAATTCTCTTGTCGGTCCAATATTTTGCTTCATGGGAGGAGCTACTTAATCTAGAAGCAGGTCAAAGTTGTCATATGTGAAATATCTTGACATTCACCGGGTGGATTGGCACAACATTTTGTATAGATTGTCATGGTTTCCAGAGGATGTACACTCATGACTTTGGTGATCCCCTGACCTTTCCTCTTGTTAAACCATGAGGTTGCCATTTTGTTGTTTTGAATGAAATGCCTCAGTAGCATGCTGACGTTTGTATACAGTTAAGTACAGCCTCACAGTCCGCCAGCGTAGGTAGTTAATTTATCTTGGTAGTATGATTACTTTCTAACTACAATGTTGAAATGCTCAGGTTTCAACCCTCAGTATTTTGTGTTAAAACCTGAAACCACCAAGTGGTTGCTATTAGCTTTCCCACTCTGTTTATGGAAGAAGGGAAAACAAACTTTGTACATCTTTTTTTAGATTTTGGTGTGAAACTGGCAACAAAAGATGTAAACAACTGTGAGTTGTGTCATGGGAACTCATTCCCAAATACTTCATGTTATGTGCCTTTCTAGATGAATCTCTCCTCATGAAATCTGATATTAAAGTATTGCATGGCTAGTTTAAACTTGACCCTGATCGTAAATTATCCTTTTATGTAAATTTGCAAAAGTCATAAGCAAAAGAGCCTTACGTCAAGGTGCCGAGACAGAGACAGAATGCCAAAACACAGCGCTACAGACCACAGCATCCAGTGTGCAGAATGTCTTTTGTACATGCAAAAGAAGTATCCAAGGGGAGAGGAAAAAGTCCCTGTGGTTGGTCTTTTAAGTTGGAGCCAGGGAGCTAATTAAAAGGATTAGGGTATATCACCACTGGTTTTGTCTTGATGTGCTGTGGTCACCAGATTGCCAGTCTGCTGCTGCATTGCTTCTGGCTCTTCAGAGGGCAACAAGTTCACATGGAGGGCTCAAAACAAACACGCCCATGCTGAGGGATTCTTCGTCTGCAATGTAGGACTTGAAGAAGAAGTGCTAACTACAAATCCAACAAGAGACACACAACTTGGAACATACAATTATATCCTACCAGTGGCTAGCGTTCAATGGCGTGGGGTCAAGAGCGACGGTGGGAATGTGCTCATGTCAACAAACACGGCTTGAACCCTGCTCTTTTTCTCTTCCACAGTAAAGGGCGCGCAGCCTGCACTGCTGCTACTTCTCATCCACAATTGAATTTGGACGTGGCGCAAATATAGATTTAGACACCGGAAAAGATTTATGTGGTTGAGTCATTTTGTTTTTCTTGGGTAAACCTTGCTTATGCCTTGTGGCACATTTAGATGAGAGATAGTGAGATAGTTTACTCACAGGTTCAGATGGATGGTTGTTTTAGCATGGCAGTGTGTTGTAGAAATCTACAGCTATGCTGAAGGCATATTTGATGCTTTTAAAGAAGCACTCAGTAATGATTTTTTGTTTATTTTTTTTGTTTGCCAAAGGTCGTTCCCAGCTGGTAAAGCCGACATGACAATGTTTGTGACACTGACAGTTACTGACTTCAGGTGCCTGTTAAGCAGAAAAGCCAACAATTTGGAAAACAAAGCAAAATATGTTTAGTCTTTAAGAACAATTTTAGGAAGATTATAAATCATAAATGGAAATCTAGCAAACAATGATATATATACTGTATGTGTATATGTATATACTGTATGTATGTATGTGTGTGTATACATACTGTATATATTGTACTAACTCATCGTCCTTGAACACCATATTCTCACGATGTATCATGGACATGGTGAGCGTGGGTGTCCATCCACAACTGTGCCAAAAATCAAAAACTGACAAAGTAACAAGGAAATTGATTGCATGTAAACATAACAGAGAGCGTTACAGACATTAACAAACATTACAGCAAGTAGCATCATCTGACCTTTGGTTATTTCACTGCTACTAAAAGAATCATCAAAACAGACATGAAATCAAATCCTGTGCCTGGCAATAGGCAACATTTCTTAATGTGTCTTAAACTGAATGAAATTATATAACTGATGTGCTTAAACCATATCTTGCTTTCTGTGAAGTTACTTCTGGCTTCCATGAGAAGACAGGAACGCTCAGTGTCATTTTTGCAATAATCATCCAGATTCAGTACAACCAGCATATTTTAAGTCTATAACAACAAATCAAGAATTTCAGTTTTTGCTTGCAGTGTATTGCTTACTTAGAACCCAAATACAGGTATTTGCTCTTCATTACATCACAAGTTGCACTTTTCATAGAAATTATTGATTTTTTGTAATACGTCTTGGAAGCAGAACTTATTCTGACCAAGATATTGCATGAAGACTCGTTACTTCAAATTGCAAAACTGTACCCACATGGGGGCTCTGAACACCAGCCTCCTGTTGCTCCTTACTCTACACCCATATTGACCCAAGACACGTAGCCTCAACATATACTAGGATACACAAACCCACACACCCTGACACCAGAATACTCCACACTCCCATTCTTTCATCTGCAGTTCAACTTGCAAAGTACTGATTCAAGGAGCACAACCAGACTAAACATACTGAAGGATCATTCACGAGACCCCGAAATAGCTCATAAAAGGCACATTGTGTGACTTGTATTTTTCTCTGCTTATGTGGCTCTTGAAACCTCCCTATCCTCCACCCTTCTTCCATTCCGCTTTTGTCTTTTCCATAAATCAATATCTGTCTGGGAGTGTGGGGCTGCTGATTGTTTTTACAGAGCGTTGCTGTGTAATTTTGCTAAATGGTACTTGCACCCAGTTCACTCTGAGGTGGTAAACAGTCTGGCTGGTAAAAAGGGAGTGTGCTGATAGTTGGGAAGCATACAATCAGCTATAATTGGTATGGTGGACTGTGGACACACTTGATTACTTACCTGGGAGATAGACGTGATGGCAGGCTCATGATAACAAGTACTATTTTGGTTAAATTATACAATATGGATCACATTCACTACATCACGTTTACCTGACACGTCTGAATTCATTTTTGTGTCACATAGTGTATAATCATAGATATTAGCTTACTGTATGAGAGATTCCCAGCACAAAAAATGAACCGGGACTTTGCATACAGTCACATGGCCATTTTAAAGGGCTCAATAAACTTTAAGAAAAGAAAAAAAACTTTTACAATGTGTTAGGGCTGCTATTGCCAGAGATTTTGCTTTTAAGTTATTAAAATTAAAGGCTCTTTCTCTTTAAATGGTAAAGTGCCATGTGATGATGGAAATCTAATCAAAAGGCAAATTAATACATAATCTGGTTAATGTTTATTCTTGTTATATATCTGCAATCACCAACATTTTGTATTTTTTGTAGTTTTAAATACGTTTTTATTAAGCTGTAATGGTGGATCTTTTTGAAGTAGATGTTCTTAACACTATTTTGTTTCATGCCTCTTTATTCAAAGATCCCATTTTATAAAAGGTGATATTTCCATTTCTTTTTAATCTTAAATCAGTTCTAGGTGCTATGTAAATATTGTAAAAGTATCAAAACAATTAATTAACACAGAAATGCACACAGCAAGTGTCTTTAAACAAGCCGTCAGGACTACCGCAGGGTTTTGAAGTCAAAACTATAAAACATATTGGCAGAAAGTGCATGTACAGTGCCCTTATAGTCTTTTTTGAACATTAAAGCATGTAGACATGCTCTAGTAGAAACCCAAAGTATGTCAAAGTATGAACCTGAAAATTTGCATAATATGGGATCTTTGATCCTCAATTTCCTTTGATTTGTCACAGGTACCTTTTTAATGAACAAGTATCAAAACAAGGACAGGCCTCATAAGTCATAATCCCCATTTTTCAAGGAATGTTAAAAATGAGGGCGCCTTTTGGTCTTTGCCAAGTAGAAGATTACACAGAGGGGTCTTGTTTCAAGCTTTCAAACAGTTCTCCATGAAATGTATCATGCTCTCACATACTCTTAGAAAGCTTTGTTCCCTTGAGTCCCATTTGTATGAAATGTAAAGACTAATAAATTTGACATCCCTTGAACAGCACACGCAAGAATAATGGACACAAATTCCCCCAAACCCTTCCACTCACACACACTCACTTGCATCTTTGCCCAGCTACACTGAACGTTTCCTCACTGTATTTGTGTGCTGTCCCCGTAGTTTTCCACTAATGTCTGACTCCCAATTGCACTGTGCCTGAACCCGGTTACCCCCGGCCCTCCACCCTCTCCTCAAAACATTTCTTGAGAAATTTACAGTGAGTTACAATAACCATGTGGTTCATTGTATATATCACACAAACAAAGTTGGCTTGCTTCACATGATACTTTCTGGATCAACATGTTGCATTGCATTATACACAGATGTTTACTCCTGCCTAAAGATTTGTCAGTTATTTATTTAACACACTTTAAATGTTTCAAAACTACTCATAATAAAATTAAAAAAATAAAATCATGAAATCAAATGCCTGAACGGATGAGGCTGATGATATTCTACATTTTACTGTCAACAAATCCGTGGAAAAGATAAACCCTACTAACCTACCTGTGTAGCTGAACCCTGATGCAGCATATGCCCAGAGGTCTTGGTTATGTCAAAAACAATCGAAAAGTCATTAATAAGCTATATACACGATCCTGGTGCCACAGATACTCAGTAGTGCACCAAAGTTGTGTGAATGCAGATTTGAAAAAGTTCCCAACAAAAGCGCTATTTGGTAAAAACTTAGGAAATCAAAAGGACAAATAAAATAAAGGAAATTAGAATACATTAAATTCTAACTATATATTTGTGCCCTTGCTTTATTAATTTTTGCATAGTAAGAACAAATGGGATTGGGCCTAAAGTTACTGTCCGTGTGAAAAGTGAGATATTGTTTAACTTGGGAAGTACATAATGTTTATACCTTCCTAAACTGTATCTACAGTAGAAGCGAGACAATAATAAACAAGAAGAAAATTAAATCAAATAAATTAATAGATTTCACTAAAAGAGAGATACATTTGGAGAAAAAGAGGAAAGGGTTAAAAACCAGACAGTAAGATAAAGACTGGTAACACAGTCTGCGAGTTCACAGCTGTTCTGAGTTTCTGGTGGCACATACCAGGTCTCAAGGATTAATGCTTTAATCCTGGTTTGGTAAATGGCAAACAATGCCTCAATGGCAGATACAACATGCTTGAAAATGCTCATGACTGCCACATATAGCACGATTGCCACCAAACCATGGGTACCAGATATGACCACACATCGGCTGCCCTCAGGCACTTGCCTTCTCACATCATTGCAAACACTTAATTTAAAATCCTTTTGTTTAGTCACAACCAGTGTGTATACCACAGTAATGGCTAAATCACTATTTGTCACTGGCCACCCTGCAGTTAGTGGCACACTTGCATTTACTTTGGGATAGGATCACGTTTCACAGTGACCCCAAACATTGCTATTTAAACGGGGAGTTTTTGGCCTCCTGGTGTATTCAGCTTTGACTGCTAAAACGATCTAAAACAACCTGCCATGTCCTTTCAAATTCCCAGCCCTGCTTTACTCTCTGACTTTAGACATTAACCAGACTTAAAATATGTTCCAAGTCTGCTTTTTGATAAAGCCATTCTTGTGAGAACCTGCTAGTTTAGTAGGAATGCAGGTTTTCCTGCATGCCTGGCTGGGATCAATGTCACCTTTCAGAGGGTCTGGACACAGGGCAGACCAGGGGAAATGATGGCACAAAGGGTTCTTTCAGCAGGAGAGCCTTTCCCCCATGCTGACCTATATCTCCTCCTCCTCCTCCCCCCCCCCCCTCTTCTCTGCCTCATAGCAACTACTCAGACATTCAGCCTTCATGCTGGCTTCACAGGGAGCAGGAAAGTGGGCCTGGTCAGGGAGTCAACGTTGCAGTGTAAAAATTTGGGCCTCAGGGGAGGGGGGGGAGACAAGTCCCCAGAGGCTGTGGGTGCTATAAAGGATTGGGGTTTGATTTGAAGTGGAGAGCGTAGATGATGTTTTTATAAAGGAAGTACTGATCTAAGGTTGGGATTGTATTTTGATTCCACATGGTACACAGTTAAAGGCCTGTAACTGCTCACAGTTGCATTGTTAGTCTGTCTTCAGTTGCTCAAACTGGCTGATTGAAATGGTTGTGAGAAATAAATGCACCACTGCTCCTTTCTAAAGGATGACAAGTTTTCTGTATGCCCCACCTT